>NC_133619.1:494276881-494441881 GCF_048593235.1 Sminthopsis crassicaudata
AGTGGTTTCCTTTTCCACCATCACCCTCCTTAATAGCATTTACTATATGTGAGATTTTCAGGGACAATTAGCACTTCTAGTGTTATAGTTTGCTGAACACTTTACAGGACTGCTCATCCATTCTTAGTATCCATTTGTTACCCAACTCACACCCATGGCTCCAAGAAGCTATAGCATATATATCAGCCACACCCCAGTAAAACCATCTTGGAGTCAGGTTGAGGGTAATTAACAGGGCCTGAAATCCATCATGAATTAGCAATATATCTGCTTCAAACATGTGAAGACTTCCCCCAACACAATGGATGAATGGATGAGAATATCAATGTCTATAATGGCAGCTGAAGAAAATACTGTGGGTGCTTAGAGCTTGGTCAGGCATTGGAAATTCCAAGTTCATGTTTTACATCTCAGTCTATCACCAGTCATCTTGACTTTTATCCTACTACTGAACTTCAATGACTCTGGAAGAAAGACTTTGTGCATCATTTAAATACAATTCATATGCACAAATCAAGGCATTACCTGTGATGTCATTGGTCCCCTTCAAAAATTAAGTACAAACAACAGTGCTCTCAACCTTGACATTTCAAGACTCATTTCCTTTTTCTTTCTCTCATTTACTTCCCTACTAGGGATTGCAGATCAGCTGATGATGTCATTGTCAAAACCCACTTGCCCAGAAACCTGTAAAGTAATTAATACTTTTCCTGAAAGATAAGAGAAAGGGAAACATGAAAAGTCTGGAAACCCTAGAAATTCAGGCTTCTGACAACATATTGCAGGTTTGCCTGTTCTTCTAGGAATGGGTAATCTGATCCTCTAACCTACCTTTAGCTTTGGTTCTCTGCAGATGAACCCAGTCTTGAGAGCTATAGCTACCCTTGAGAGCTATATGCACCAAAGGTGCATAATAGGAATGGAATAGATGAAGACCACAAGAAGGAATAGAATTGCTGCACTTATCCAATGTAGCCACTAATATGTGTCAGGGGAACTGAGGGAAAGGGGATCTCTCAAGTTTCCAGTATACTTCTAACGGAGACAGTGTGATATAGTGGAAAGAGTAATTAAGTGTCAGGTAACTTGGGTTTGAAAATAAGTTCAGCTACTTATTTACTGTTTAAATGTGTAGAAAAGCACTGGAGTTGTTTTCAGAATGTTTCTGAGGACCAGAAGGTCTTTGCTTCTTTTCATCTCTGTAACTGAGAAATTCATTTTGGCTCTTTGGGTCTGTTTTTGTCATCTGTGTAATTAAATGACTAGATTATAATTCTAAGATCTCATCCCATTTTGATTTCATCATAATGATTCTCTCAGATCCTTAACCTCTGTGAATAAAGCTGGCACACAAACTGGAATTGGTTAATTGGAAAGTTTCTTTCTTTCTCTTTCTTTCTTTCTTTCTTTCTTTCTCTTTCTTTCTTTCTTTCTTTCTCTTTCTTTCTTTCTTTCTTTCTTTCTTTCTTTTTCTTCCTTCCTTTTTCTTTCTTTCTTTCTTTCTCTTTTTCTCTCTTCCTTCCTTCCTTCATTCCTTTCTTTCTTTCTTTCCTTCCTTCCTTTCTTTTTTCCTTCTCCCTCCCTTTTGTCTTCCTTCCTTTCCTCCCTCCTTCCTTCCTTCTGTCCACATTGGATACTATATCTTTACCTACAGATGCTCTTAAAAGCACTTTTTTTCTTTTGCCCCTCTAAATTCTCCCAAAATATCTTGGGATTTACCTGCTAGATTTTTTTCTTAAGAATCATGCCTTAAATCCAAAACAATCTAATTTTAATTGGCCACCAATAGGTCTTAGGCCAAGCCCTATTTGATCCCTTGATGGACTCAGACTAAATGTAAATCTGCAGTCATTTCTGTTTTGGCTAGAAACCCAGAGGGTCTTCCACTCTGAGGTTTATTTATTTATTTATTTATTTAAATCTCTTTGGGCAAGGTGAAAGAGAAGATTCTTTGCTTCATTTACCACCTTCCCTTAATCACTGAATGGGTGTGACCCCAGTCAAACTGAGACCTGTTGAAGACCTAAACTTAAAAAAGCCAAGGTCTCCCATTTTATCCAGGGTCACTTCCAGTTGTCTTCATCTATATCTTGCCACTGGACTCAGATAACTCGGGAGGGGAAATTGAGGCATGTAATCTTGCACAGGTCCTCTTCGCTTGAATCCGATAGCACCACATTTTACTGGAGATTGGCTATAGGAAAACAACTCGTTACAGAATGTGGTATGCCTTTGGAGCATCACTGAAGTGACAAAGTGCTATCTTACGGAAAATAAAATTGGGTGGAGATGGAATGGATCAGGAAAAGAGCCAGACTCAAAAGTCAGAAAGATTTTAGTTCAAAGCCCTATAGCTTGATCTATATTAGATATATGACCATAGGCAAATCACTCAACCTTTATGCCCCCAAAGCAATTCTCTGAGACATTAAGGCATAGCATAGTTACCCATATACTTGTTCATATATGCTATTCCACAATAGGAGTTTTTTCACAGAGCAATGAATAATCCACCAAAGTCTTAGTTTTTTGTTTCTTCATGGTTTAAAGTTCTAGCCTTGGGTACTCAGGTACATAAGTAATTATGTTCTTAGGCAATCAGCTAATTTGAGTACTTCATCACTAGGGTACTTAATTGGGATGGTAGATACAGGTACATAGATATTAGGCATTTAGATAGTTGTTTAGATACTTAAGGACATAGGCATTAAGGTAATTAGGCAATTTGCTTAACACTTAAGTGAATGGGCATTTAGATAATAGGATACTTATGTATGTAAGTACATAGGTACTTAAATAACTGAGTGCATAATACTTAATTACAAAGGTACTTTGCTTAATAGGTGTTTAGGTACCTACTACCTATTTGGATATATTTATACTGGATTGAACAAGTTTGAACCTGATTGAATTGATGTAAACTGGATTAGATTTGTTGGGTTTGAACTGGCTTGAACAGGCATTTAAATAATTAGATGATTAGGTTATTAAATATTTGGAAAATTAGGTACATGGGCAATTAGGCAGATAGATAAAAGGCACTTGCTCCCTTTAGGTAATTAGGTGATTAAATACTTAGACAATTAGGTATAAAGGTGCTTAAGTAAATAAGCTTTTAAGTACTTAGTACGTGGGTACTTAAGCAATTAGGTAAGTAGATATTTGGACACTTAGTTACTTGGGCACTCAGCTAATTAGATAATTATGCACTAGGTGCTTCCCAAGTATTTAGACTTTAGGCCCTTGAATAAACAGGTACTTAGGTAACTAGTAATCAAATATTTAAGTTACCCTTTAACTAGGTCTTACTCTTAAATACTTAGGCACTTAGGTAATCAGTTACTTACATATTTAGGCACCAAGATAATTAGGACCTAGATTCTAGACA
Source organism: Sminthopsis crassicaudata (assembly GCF_048593235.1). Lineage (NCBI taxonomy): Eukaryota > Metazoa > Chordata > Mammalia > Dasyuromorphia > Dasyuridae > Sminthopsis > Sminthopsis crassicaudata. The sequence goes on from NC_133619.1 coordinate 494,280,270, forward strand.
TTGAGGCCCATTGTACTTAATTAAGTAAGGTATTTAGGTACATAGGCAATTGAGTAGTTTGGTAACTTGTATTTAGTTAGGTTAGGCCCTTAAAAATATAGGAAATGAAGTACTTAGATAATTGTTAAATAAGTACCAGGTACATAGACACTTAGGTGTTTAGGTAATTAAGCAATTAGTACATAGTTTCATAAGCATTTAGTATCTGCATGGTTCTCAGCCAGCTAAGATTTCCTCTCTTAAGATGAATTTTTGTCCTTTTTCCCAGGAGGACCATTAGATTCTTTCTTTTTACTGTAGATCTTGCAACTTACTCTATGATACCATGAGAAAGATACTCAATTTCCCTAGAGTTTCTCAGTTCCCTTCACTCTTAGATCCATAGATTATGGGAAAAGGCTCCTCACATTCCTTTGGAGGAGCTAATTACATTTCAATACATTGTAGTTACTATAATCTCTAACAACTATAAAGCAAACTTATACTATATGTTTTGGGTTTTGTTATTTTTAATCTTAATGTGAAAAAAATAAAGCATGTAAAATTAAAATCATGTATAACAGGGAAAGAAGAGATTTGAACTTGATTCATGTCTCCCCGGGGGTGGGGAGAACATAGTCTTCTTTTAATTTTTTAAAATTTCTCCTTTTTTGACATCATCTATTTTCCAGCATATCCCTTATGCCTCTACCAAAGAAATATCTCTTTTAAGTCAAACATACACACACACACACACACACACACACACACACACACACACACAAGAAAAAGGAAATCAAATCAAGAAAACCAAACACAAAAATCAAGTGTAACATATGTAAAAACGCACAATTTTTGATATTAGAAAATGAAAGGAACTTCAAGGTCATCTGGTCTAACCTATTACAAAATGCATGAATTGTATCTGCAACATCCCAAGATGGTGATGGAGTTTTTGATCAAAAAATTCTCAAGTTGGTGGCTAGATTGACATAGGTTAGTTGAGGTCTTGGGGGCTGGTGACCCAGTTCCTGCTTTTGACCTACTATTATAGGTCCAAGATTTAGGTCTAGGAAAGCCTGGTTTCACAATAGAGGAAATAGGCTATTCATTTCTTACATTTATTGGCTCACAATCCTCACTCTGGATACTCCAGAAACAGTTTTATTTTGAACTCGAGTCTAGAGTTTTCCCAAAAGTGTAGTGTAAAGGAGAAGGTATTATTAAAAGGGGGTGGAGGATTGCACAAAGTATAATATGAATCATATGAACAAAATAGGTCACTTTTTCCTACTTTTTAAAAAATGGTTATAAACATAAATGAATCATGGTGTGCATAAATAGAACCATTTAAACAGGATTCAGAAACTCAACTTATAGCTAGTTTAAGTCTTTCAGGATGCTTATAGCAAGCCTCATCAAGACATAATTCAGTTTGTCAATTCTGTTAATTAGCCATTTTACATTCTCCCTCCATATAGGATCATAGATTTAGAGTTGTAAATTACTTAGAGGCTGGGTCCAACCTCATCATTTTACAGATGAGGAAATTAAAGTATAGAACCCAGAAAAATAGAGCTAGTAAGTGTCTGAAGTCAGATTTGAACTCATCTCTAGATAGTATAATGTAGTTCAAACAGGACAACATTTAGAATTAGAATTTAAACCTAAGCCTGCTAACATTCACACTCAGATATTCAATCCAATTAACACCTTTGCACCTCAGTTTTCTCTAAAGAAAAATGGGATGGTGATATGTATACTCCCCAACTGACAATATTACTATGAGGAAAGCATTTTGTAAACTATTATATAAATGTGAGTTATTTTTTCCTTGTTCTCCATTCCCCCCCCCAATTATCTTTCATTTTTCTGCTTTTATGAATTGTGGTCACCAGAGCTATAGAAGTCTCCCATCGTCCCTGCAGAAATTGAAAAGTGTCATGAAGAGAGCTGTCAGGTCACTGACAGACACCTGGTAGGGATATTGAATGCACCGTATGAAGGACGTTACATTGATAGGAAGATAGAGAAGCAACAGAGACAGCAGCCGGCAGGAGCAGAAACCCCACATGGGCTAGAGTTTTGTCAGACAGAGAAATGAACGGTATTCTTAGAAGCTTAGGCAGCTCAGGGAGAAATCACTCATGTGCCAGCTGGCTCCTGCATAAATTGTTTTCTGGACAGGTTGGCCTTTGTTACCTAGCAGGGGATGTGCTGCCACTGAGCCCATTGACCAAGTTGCTGACACTCACTGAGTTCTCCATGACCCATAAGCTCCAGAGGGACAAAAACAGATCAAGATCTGAGAAAATCATCATTACCATCATTATCAACAAATCTTTATTAAACAATATGAACCTGTAATACAATTCTTTATCTCTCACACTTCATTTCCTCTCCATTCCCATCCCTTACTAAACCCACTACTAACACCATGACCCCAGGGGACCTAAAGTGAAGCATCTCCTCATGGCTCTGCATTGCTACTCAAATAAAACTGCACAGGTCCAGCTAATTAATCAATTAATCCGTTCACCAACAATCATTGACTAGGTGCCTATGGTGTAGTTATTACAATGCTGAATTTGGATTAAGGAAAACCTGGATTTGTACTCTGTCTCAAATATAACCTTTCTGAGCCTCAGTTTCCTCATCTGTAAAATTAGAATAGTGATAAAATCTTACATGATTGTTAGGGGGACACAATGAGATGCTGTTTGTTCAAGGACTATGCAACAGTTAAAATGATATATAAATGTGAGCTTATATCTTTTTAAATAATGTTATAACTAATTGCACAAAACTATGTTTGATGTTGTGAGCAATATGTAAGACGTTTAAAGAATCTATATATGGCCCTAATATATATCCAGTTTTAATTTCCCTCCTGTATACCAAGCATGCATTGCCAACCACCTGCTGGCCCAAAATAGAACTTATTTATTCATCACTCTCCCATAATATATCTTTTCTATCTTCTGAGGGCATTAACATTCTTCCAATAATGAACCCAAGTTTGTATCCTGGGAGTCAAGAGATTTCTCTCTCTATCACCTCCTCAATTATTAATGGTTGTCCATTCTACCTCCACAATCATTTCTGTATGTTTCTTGTTTTTTTTTTTTCCATTAACACAGACTTTGGAAAGCCTAAATTTTCCATTCACATAAGCCTTTATCACATCCCATCTGGACTCTGGCAATTACCTCCAAATTGTTCTTCCCTGATTTCAGTCTCTTCCCTTTAATATATCCTCCATGTAGCTACTAAATTGGTATTCTTATAATATAGAATTGACCATATCATTATTCTACTAACTACCATGTATTCCTGTTTCCTATGGGATAAAACAAAAAATCATAAACCTGGCTTTTAAACTTTCACACTATGACTCTTACTTCCATTCCAATCTCATTCCTCATTATGCGCCTTCACTTACTCTCCAACTCACTAAATATGGCCTGAGAGCCATTTCTTGGACATTACTTTCTCTCTCCTGCCACCTTGACTTTGCACAAGTGGCCCCACCCCATCCTTCTGGAATGAATTCCTTTCCTTCACCGAGCAGAATCAATGTCTTCCTTCAAAACCCATTTCCAACTCCAAATATTTCCTGATCTCTCAAATTATTAGTGTTTGTTCTATTTGAAATTATTCTGTGTGGAGCCAAGATAGCAGAGAGAAGACCTTTGTCTTTATCTGAGCTCTCCCAGATGTCCCTCAAATTAATAGCAAATCAAGCCTTTTAACTGATTTTGGAGTGACAGAGCCCACAAATATTTGTAGTGAAACAAATTTACAGCAGAAGATAATTTAAAAGAACTTCATAAAAGGTCTGTTTCAATAAGCACTTAGGCAGTATACAGAGACCCAGGCTAGTGTGGGCTCCACCTGCTCAGGGAATCTTATTAGGAGGAAATCTACAGCAGTGTTGGTGACTCTGTCCTACTTGTAAACCACTAGATCAGCAGATTATCTGTAAGGCGTCCAACAAAAATACTACTAACTAGTGAGGCCCTAAACTCCAGAATATCAGGACCTGCCCATGCCACCCAGCACTTGAAGTTATTCAGCACTGACCCAGTGCAGCCACTATTACCTATAGAAAAAGCTTGAACAATCTCTTCTTTGCACTAAAAGTTGACCTCAACCTTTTAAAAAATGATCAAAAAAGCAAAAATAACTTTGACTATAGATAGTTTTTATGGAGAAAGAGAACAGATTTCAAACCCTGAGGATACTAAAAGAGATTATCTCCAGATGAAGCTCCAAGGGTGATATGAATTGGTCCCCATAACACAAGTTTTTCTTGGAAGTATTCACAAAAGATCTTAAAAAAGAGTTAGAAGAAAAATAAGGAAATAAAATGAGAACTTTGCAAGAGGGCATAGAAAAGAAAACACAGAAATTATCTGAAGAAAAGTCCTTACAAAATAGATTTAGTGAAATTGAAAAAACATATAACTCCTTACAAAAAAGATTTGATAAAATGAAAAAAAAAGAAAACAACTCCTTCAAAAACAGAATTTGTGAAATGGAGAAAAAAATTCATTGAACAAAATAACTCATTCAAAAATTCAATTGGCCAAATACAAAAGGACCTAAAAAAGGTAACTGAAGAAAATAATTCACTAAAAATTAGAATTGAACAAATGGGTATGAATGACTCAGTGATACATCAAGAATCAGTAAAACCAAACCAAGAAATAAAAAAATAGAAGAAAATGTTAAGTACCTCATTGGAAAAACAACTGACCTGGAAAATAAAAATAGGAGAAACAATCTAAGGATTATTAGACTTCCTGAAAACCATGATGAAAAAAAGATCCTAGACTTTCAGGAAATTATTAAGGAAAATTGCTAATATCCTAGAACCAGAAGGTAAAATAGTCATTGAAAGAATTCACTGATCATCTCCTGAAAGAAACTACAAAATGAAAACTCCAAGGAATATCGTAACTAAATTTCAGAACTATTGGGTCAAGGAAAAAATATTGCAAGCAGCCAGAAAGAAACAATTCAAATACTGAGGAGCCACAATAAGGATTACTCAGGATTTAGCAGCTTCCAGCTTAAAGGAATCTGATATTCTGAAAGGCAAAGGAACTTGCATTGCAGCCAAAAATCAACTATCCAGCTAAATTGAGTATTATCTTTCAGGGAAGAAAATATACATTCAATGATACAGGTGGATTTCATTTATTTCTAATGAAAAGATCAGAGCTGAACAACAAAAAAAATTGAAATAATTCTGTGTTCTTTTACATATTCTTTGTCCTTATTTATATATTGTGCAGGAGAAGAGAAATTTATTTAAAGAAAGAATTATTTTTTCTTATTTTAAATCTCTAGTGCTTGTTACACAATGTTCTTAGCAAATATGTGGTGAATCGAAGTAAATAAAAATTATTTCAAGGATCTTAAAGTCTAATAAAGTATAGTGACATCATCATCATAAACATGTACTAATTAAGCACTTGTGCCAGGCAAACATGTAGGGACAAGTAGGTGACAAAAGGGAGAGAATGCTGGGCCTGAAATCACAAAGTGCTGAGTTCAAATTTGTCCTCAAACACTAATTGTGTGTCCCTGGACAAATCACTTCACCATGTTTGCCTCAGTTTCATCAATTGTAAAATAATGTAAAGAAGAAAATTTGCAAACCACTTCTGTGTCTTTGCCAAGAAAACTCCAAATGGGATCATGAAAAGTTGGACATGTCTAGAATGACTAAACAATAACACCTGCCAGGCATTACTAAATCCTTATTTGCAAGGATCTCACATATTAAAGGGAGAAACAATGTGCAAACAACTGTTGTGCAGTATGCTTTCAGTGCAAATGGAAGGTCTTATCTGAGAGAAGGCACTAACAGTGAAAGAATAGAATGCAGAGTCCTGAAAAGCTTCTTTCAATAGGTGGGAAGGAGACCAGGGAAGCCAGAAGGCAGAGCCTTCCAGTGAGAAGATGAGGAGTTAGTAGATGGAGTGTCATATTCATAGAACAAGAAGAATGTGCAAAGAAGTCTAAAAAGGCAGGGAAGATAGAAAGAGGATAGATAATAAAAGCCAGAGATGATTTTATATTTGATCCTAGAAGAAATAGAAAAACACTAAATGAAGTTAATTGAGTAGGGAATGGTATGATCACATCAGTACTTTAGGAAAGTCACTTTGACAGCTAAATAGATAATGAACTGGGATGGGGAGGTACTCTTTTGCAAGGAGACCCAGCAGTGTTGTATGATAGTAGAGCAGAGCAGATTAATAAACGGAACAGTAAAGTGATAAATTGTTTGCTCTTATTTGTGAGCAATAGTCTTTTTAAGAAGATGAGATCAGTGTAGGCTGACATCCCTGGAGAAGCTTTCATGGAGGAAAGAGGTGGCCACATGAACAAAGGTGGGAACAAGTATTTCATCTACAAGGTGCCCTAACAAAAGAGTGCATACAGTATTAGAAAACAGAAGTAAATTAGGCAACTAGGGTTCTTTTTAGTATTTTTAAATGCACATGTTTAATGCAAAAAAAATTCCATTCGACATAGCTCCAAAGTATTTAATCTGTATTTCATCAAGTTACATTCATTACAATGAAGGCTCAAAACTCCAATGGATTGGAACACACGTGGAGTTTGATTTACAAGCTCACCAGGGCAACAAAAATTGTCTTGCTCTAGCTCTTATCAATAGTCTAAGCTTTATTTGGTATTTTTAAAATTTTATTTATTTTCAAACAAAGATACCCTTTTTTCCCCTCACACTCCTCTCACTCCAAATGAGAAAGCAAGAAAATCACATTACAAAAATATATGGAAAGAAAAACTAATTCCAACATTAGACATGTCCAAAACAGTGTCTTTCAATCTCCAAATTAAGTCCACCATCCATCTAATAGGAGGTAGGTAATCTGTTTCAAACTTGTTTCCTCTGGAATTGTAATTGGTCATTTTATTTGAGTAGGGTTCCTGAGACTTTTAAAGTTGATCATTACAATATTGTTATTACATAATTATTATATTATTATTGTATATGTTATTATATAATATCTTATAACTTTCATGATTCTGCTCTCTTCACTCTGCAGTAATTCATACACAAGTCTCAAATAATTCATACACAAGTCTCAAATCTTTCTGAAATGATCTTCTTCCTCATTTCTTACACTACAATAGTATTCCATCACTTACATATACCACAGCTTGTTCAGCCATCCTCCAACTCATGGGCAACCCTCAACTTCCATTTCTTTGCCACCACAGAGCAGCTATAAATATTATTGAGCATGTGCAATGCCCTAAAATTTAAAAGTAAAATGAGGATTTTTGCATTTGAGTCCGTGCACTCAAACCCATAGTTGACACAGAAGAAAATTTGCAGGAAAGGCTTCATGGGTATTTTAGTCAAGGTGGAGCCAGCAGCCCAGCTACATAAAGATGGTTTTCCTTTATGTCATCTGAGGAACTGCTTTCCTTAGCTTCAGTGGGAGGGAGCGTGGGTACCAATGCAGTTAGGTTCAAATAAGGGCAAATTTGAAATTATCCCGCCCTTATTTTTAATTTTTGGGGAGGGGGAAAAATCCCTGTGAATTACTCCAACTAGTGAAAACAAGTTCAAACAGAGAGAACTGAGAAGCATGAAATAAATCACTAAACTGGACTGACACTATTTGGGATTAGTATTTTAAAACTGCACAATTCAAGAGCCAAAATAAGTAGGAATCTGCCTCTATTACCTCCCTCCTTTCTCCCCAACACCAACTATTACAAGTAACTCTCTGCCTTCCATCCAATCTCAGTGTCTGCCATGACCTGAAGGGGGATGGAGAAGGAAAGGGGATAAAAAGTAAGGGCTGAGAAGGGACCAGTCTCTGTGGGTTTGCCAATGAAACATGAAAACAAAGGCTCCAAGCACACTCATCTTTAGAGAAAATGATCCCTCGGGCATTTCTGGCAAGTGTTAAGCTGTTAGCCTTGCATCCTAGCTCAATTCTAAAAATGGATAATTAAATTCTTTCCCTCTAATGAAATTCTCCTTGTCATTTACACTGCAGAGTTTGTTCATGGAACTATATAGGAGATAGGAGGCTATGGGATAGTATTCAAGCATATATAGCAGACAAGAATAAGAGAGAGAGGTAAAGAGGGTAGATAATTATCTAATAACCACACACATAGGCAGCTAAATGGATAATTTAAGACTAAAAGTACACTAAGTCAGAACTGAAAAATAAAATCTCACTTCTACAAACTGTGGGTTCTCTCTTTTTGCTTTCCATTCAACTCCTATTTCCCTGATAATTCCAACCTTCCACTCCAAATAGTGTATCTTGCAGTTAGTTCAAAGATTGAGACCCGTTCATTTAAAAGAAAGTAATGGGGATGATTAGATGATTCAGTGGATAGTACATTGGCCCTGAGTTCAAATTTAACCCCAGACTGTCACTTAATTCCAATTACCTCACCCAAAAAATAAAATAAATATTTCGTTAATTTTAAAATTTAATTGTTTTAAAAAGAGCAAAAGGCTCTCTTAAATTGCTTAGAAATCCTTGATCATCAAAAGTGCTATTACATATAAGCAATGAAGTTGTGTTTTTTTATCATTAATAATAACACACATTTACATAGCACTTTCAGGTTTAAAGAGTATTTTCTTCGTAGCCAGAGATTAACTGACTGAAACAGGAGACACAGTAAGTGTTGTAGCTGAGGCTCAGACCCAAAATTTTCTTGACTTCACTTATAATATTCTTCCAGTTGCAGCAGACTGCCTTCCTAATACAATGGCTATTATTGGGTTTGTCAAGATAATAAGGGGAATTATCATTAAATCAACCCCCCCAAAAATCCAACAGTGTTACATTTTTTAATTCCCTGATTCTCATGAAATTGTGTCAAAAGTTCTGTTGAATAGTATAAAGATTCTGAGAAGAGGAAAAGGCAAGTTAATGAATCTTCTTCCCTTCTCAGGTGTGAAAAATTGATGGCAGGCTCTGGAGAGTACCCCGGTGCCCTGAAATAGCTTATGAACTCTTTCAAAGGTGTCTAGCCTCTAATTTTGGAGTAGCTAGGGCTCAGATTGACATTAGCTCAGCTATTTCTTGAAGCACTTTTTTGCCTTTTGTTGTTGTTGTTCAAATGGGAATTTACCATTGGGCCTTCAAGCAAACCCTATCACCCCATAGCAAGGAGTTTGTGAAGAACTTTGGAAAGCAAAAAAGCTCCAAGAAATGTATATTATTATTATCAACCTCAGGAAGGAGCAAAGGGTAGGTGGGGGAGGAATGAATTAAGGGATGGATCATAATAATAATGCACAGTGCATGAACTTTTCACACCAGAAGTAGGAAATTCATCAACTTTTCTTCTGTCTGTCTCCCACTTCTTCACTAATTGAGAGCTTTGCCCTTATTTCTGTTTTCTTTTCATTTTTTTCTGCTAGGCTCAATTGCCCTTGTCTGTCTTTCAAAAGACTTTTCGCTTCAACCAATTTGCCTCTGGTTCCAAGCACAGTTTCTCAATTGTGCATGAGGGGGAAAACAATTCTCTTAGAGACTTTTGCAAATCCAATATGAAGTTAGCTCCCACCCCACCCATAAATGGAGAAATATAAAAACTTCTGTTTTCCCCATGGGTATGTTAAACAGCCCCCCCAGGGGCTTAAACATATTATTACAATTTTTCCAAAGATGTCTCAGTAAAGACCAGAAAGGGTGACATCTCTTAACGAATGAGGACATCCTTTTTTTATTCTTCCCTAAGAAAGAGTTGGAGGTCTGGAGAAGGCAATATGAAATATGTCAGAAGTTTCGATGTTTCTGAATCTTGTAGTGTTTGGTGGTAGATAAATGAAAGACTTGGAAAGCTGAATAAGCCCCTCAGTGTTTTTTTTCCTGCCAGAGAGGTCCAGCATTTCATAAGTCCAGCCTCTCTGGCTCGCCCAACAACTCTCTCTTTATCAAGGCTCGCCCTGGAAACCTAAGGGCTTCTGGAATCTGGGGTTAGCTTAGGTCAGGGAAGAATGTGCACCAACATCTTGGCCCCAAAGACACCAATTTGCAGGCTACATTTGGCACCAACCCTGAGTGACAAATTTACAAAGGAGGGAAGGCGGGGGAAATCCCACAACCCTAGCAGATGATATATAAGAAGATTCTCTGTCTTAAGTACTTAAAGCCTATTACCAAAATAGGTGTGTAATGTTGCCGTTATAAATATCATCCTTAACACCTTTTGATTCTTTTTACTCTGAAGTGTCCGATCTATTATGGAACAAAAAGAGGCCGCCTTTTAAATCTCATTCACTCTGGCTCCTTCAGTGATGGATGTTTTCCCCTCTGAAGCTCAGCCTCACATAAAAGCTTCGCAGTGCATTGCTGTAAATCTGTTTTACATCAGCTTTTATGTGAGCTGGGCCGGGCTGTGGCTCATTACCTCTTTTTTTTTAAACCTAAAAAAAAAATGTAGTCTCCAGCTCACTCAGATGGTTTGGTTTGTAAATAACACAAATTTCACTTTCTTCTGAAACAAACCACTTGGACAAAGAGACTGGAAGGTCCGGAGACAGATTTTCTTGCATCTTGAGAATTGACTCAACCTGCTTTGTAGCTGTCTCCCCACCCTGACCTCAGCAAGAATGAGGTACATTTATATAAATTGTTTTAAGGCTGGAAAAGTAATTTTTGGCACACAATCTAGTAAGGTAGATAGTGCATTATTCCCATTTAGCAGATGAGGAAATTGGGGCTGAGTGGAGTTAACTGATTCCTTGTAGAGGTAATAAGTGGTAAAGTTGGAATTTGAACTGAGGTTTTCTGACTCTTATGAGCAGTAGCAGCGCATGCAGTGAATAAAGCACAGGCTTGAAAATCAGGAAGTCTCAGATTCATGAGTTCAAATCTGATCTCAGACTGTGCCATCCTGGACAAGTCACTTAATTTCCTCATCTATAAAATGAGGTAAAGAAGGAAAAGGCAAACACTTCAGTATCTTTGCCAAGAAAACTCCAAACTGGGTCACAAAAAATTGGACATAACTGAAATAACAACAACAATATCTGACTCGAAATCTGCAGCTTTTTCCCATTACATTTGACTCTAGGATAGTGCTTTTTCTATTAAAATAGCTTTTTTCCCCTACCCTGACATCTTTCTGTATTTTCTTGGGACATAATGACTTTCTTACCAACCTCTAGGATGACCGGTTCTGGCTTTCATATCAGTGACTCAGCAGGGGCTAGAGGAGAGGGAACACTATTATGTAGCTGTGGGTATGAATCACAGTTCCCAATGGGACTTAAGGACCATGGATGTAGGTCAACACCTTGTTTCAGAATATTTCAGTTTCAATTCAGAGTTTCCATGGGGAGTTCCCCTGCTGAAATAACAACACTGATCTTCATCCTGCCTTATTCTCTCATATGCATTCAAGATATTTGCCTTCAGTTAATAAGCAGTTTAAATTTAATTTAGATTTATTGAATAATTATGGAGAACCTTCAGCCCTTGGTTTGATTTCTTCTAGCCCTGCGAATAATGTTGCTCTGGTCACTGTCATTATAGCCCAGAAAATAACATAAGACCTTTAGGAGGTTAAGGATAAAGAAGAGTTGAAGAATGGTGAACATCATTTAATTGACTATTAACAGTTCCAATTCCTGTTTTTTTTTTAAATGTCAACAAGGAAGCCCCACAATACAGATAGCAGAATGTGACGACACTTGTTTACTAGTTCAACTAGTTCAAATCTACTGTGGACCAGACACTGTTCTGGGACTGGTGCTACACAAACACAACACACTCCCTGTCTTCAAAAGTGTATATTCCTTAAGTGAATAAGGGATATAAGGTGGAGAGATGGCATAAGAAATGCAGAGATAAGCATAATAAAAAGTAGGAAATAATAAAGACAAAGAAAGACTCCAGAAAAAGTGACCTAGGAGAATTGAAGGAGAAAAAGCCCTTATCAAAATAATCTGGGCAAGTTTCATGGAGCTAGTGGTACTTGATCTAAAACTCCAAAGCTTTCTCTTTTTTCTTGCTTTTTTTACATCTATGTGCATGTGAAGCCTTCTTTGTGGCTCTCCATTCAACTCTTTGAATTCAATGTATCAAACATTTATTAAGAACCTACAATAAAACAATACTATATTACAATACTATAATACAATAAAACAACTACTATATTACAAGACACTGTTAGGTGTTAGGGATACAAACTAACAAAAAACAAAATGTAAACGCCTCTGCCCTCAGGAAGCTTTTATTCTACTAAGAAGGTACAACATTTAAACAGATAAGTGCATCCAGCTTGATTTGAAGAGCTACCGAGAGGGCTAGGGTAATCAGAGACCTCCCATGTGAGGTGGTACATAAGGTAAGCCATAAAGAAAGCCAAGGCTCCAGAGAGACAGAGGTGAGAAGGAAGTGGATTCCAGGCATGGGAAGCAGGATGTAGGAGAGTAGAGATATCAGAGATGCAGTGCTGAGTTCAAAGCAGAAGAAATAAGCCAGACTGACTGAAACAGAGAGTGGGTAAAGGTAAGTAATATGTAATAAGTCAGAAAAGTAAGTCAGATTCACACTGTTAATGTCTTTAAATGCCAAATTGAGAAGTTTGTATCTTATCCTAGAGACAATAGATTGTTAATGAATCATCTTGCACAGGGGAATGACCTGTGCTTTAGGAAGATAATTTTGACATCTGTGAAAAGAAAGAATTGGAGAGAGATAAAGCAGGAAGCAGGGAGACATATTAGGAGACTGTAACAATGGTCCAAGTAAAAAGTGATGTGTCACAACTATGGTGTAGCTATATGAGTGTAAAGAGACACACAGGAAAGAAATTGTAGAGATAGAATTGAGAAGATGTGGCCAATGATTAGATAATTGAAGGGGGAGGTCGGGTGAGAATGACTAAAATGATGTGAACTTGCGTGACTGAAAGAATGCCCATAATTGAAATAAGGAAATTTAGAGGAGGGTCAGACTTAGTGAAGAAGGAACTCATTTCAGATTGGACATGATGAGTTTGAGATGTTAAAGTATAGACATCTAAAAGAATATGTCAAGCAGGGAGTTTGGGATGGAAACTGATGAGATCACCAAGAAAGAGGACTTCTGTATGTGCATTTGTATTTTTCCTCTGACTCTTACATACCCTCTTCCTCTTTTCTTCATGGAGTCATAGAGCTGGAAAAGATCTCAGAATTTTTTTGGTCCAATCCCCTCAATTTACTGGTGAGGAAAAGAAGCTAATTGAGTTGGCCAAAATCACACAGGTAATAATCATCCAAAGTGAGTTTTGAACCTGGGTGTCCTGATGTCAGAATCAGTGCTCTTACCCCTCAATGGATTGCTTGTTCCTTCACTTTTTTACCCTCTTCTTTCATTATCAGCCACATCTGAAGCATTCTTACACACACACACATACACACACACACACACACACACACACACACACACACACACTGGCTAAGAAAAAAACAAGATTCATGACTAAAGTAAATGACTTATGATGATTTATTTAATGGAACTTCTTTGGATTATCACCCTTTTCTATTCAGCTGTATCCTCTGATAAAGTTGGGCATTGTGACATTGTAAATAAAATATACATACTGGGGTTCAGAAATTGCCTAATATGTATTCCTGTAACATACTCTATGTTTAAACCATAGCCTTTTAGTATAATTTTACCCTTACATCTTAATATTTTACTGCCTTTTTCTCCTAATAATCAATATTGATTTTTACTGTATCTATTATTATCTTGGCATCAAGATTTATACATATATTTTTGGCTTTACTTTGCATGAGATTGTAGTTTATGGAAAGAGCCCTTATTGTGCTGCTTCAAGAAAACCCATGGGATAATTTTCTTGCCCCATTGGTAAATCATTCTGCTTATGTTGTATTGAGAAATAATCATTGACTTGGCCCCCTTCGTCAGGTCTGAGTGCCTTTATTATTATTATTATTGCTCTTATGTTACAGTGGGTTCTTTGCTGGCATCAGAGCTAGCTGTTGGAGATTTTCAGAAGCCTAAAATCTTAGTGGTGGGGTCGATGCCAGATTCCCCACTCCTCATTCTGGACAATTTGTTTGTCTTTGATTATAGATGCTAAGTGTCGCCATAGCCCATTTGTGCAGTCCAATTGCCCTGTTTGGATATGTGTATGCAGGTGCAGATGACCCACATAAGCTCCAAATGAAGCACCAAGGCCACAGGAGGGAAACTCCATACTAAGACCATCTTGCCTGAAGATTATTTGTGTATTACCCAAGACAGCAATCAACAAATATTTCTCAAACACCTGCTATTTGCCCAGATCTGCTCTAGTTACCATGGGAGGATGCAAAGCAGGATAAGATGCAGTCTCTACTGTCAAAGAGTGTATAATATAACCGGGGATACAAAATTAACATACAGGAACAATTAGAGAACAGATTAGAGCAAACTGCCTGATGCTAAATACAAAAGGAATTTAGAAAAGGATCAGTATGTGCTAGAGTAATGTGGGTAAATCTTGTGGAGGAAATGCTAATTGACAAGAACTAAAGGAGTACTAGATTTTGCTTCCCACCTTATCTAGGTATTTAAATACCTGAGGAGAGAGCAGGACTATGAAGTAGATGACATTTACTCTCCCTGGACCCCTTCCTGCTTTTCAGTTCAATAACTCTCTCTCCATGTCCAGAACTGGACTATATTTAGCCTAAATCCTTCTGGCGGGTAGAGTTAGAAATTACATTTCTTTGTTGCTGTTTTTCAGTCATTGCAGTCTGAGTCTTCATGACACCTTTTGGGAGGATTTTCTTGGCAAAGAAACTGGAGTGGTTTGCCATTTACCTTCTCCAACTCATTTTACAGATGAAGAACAGGTAAACAGAATTAATGATTGCCCAGGGTTAGACTAAGGAAGGTAAGTCTTTCTGATTCTATACCAAGTACTCAGTCCACTGTTCCTCGTAGGTAGCCTTATGTTTAATTAAAGGACTTTTTTAAGGCTTCTGCTTTCATGGTGGAATTTCAGACTAGTTAAAGGAATACTTTTGAATAGGGGAAGGGGATATACATTATTCTTGACATTCTTAAACTTCTTCAGATTAGCCTCCACCTACTCCAGTATTTTGAAAGACCAACCACAAAGCCTAAATCCTGAAGAATATGCATTTTTCCAGACTAATAACAATTCACATTTACATGGTGGATGGCATAGACTAGTGGCTGGTCCTACTCCCACCATGAATAATAATTCATCTTACTTATATAGTTCTTTAAAGGCTTGAAACATTTTTCCATACAGCAATCCTGTGAAATAGTTAATCCAAGTGTCATTATCCCCACTTAACAGATGTGAAAACTAAGTCTCATAAAGGTAAAAATAGTTTTCATAATAAAGTCACAACACTAATAAATAGCAGAACTGAAATTTCAATCCAAGTCATGAGCCATAGGATCATAGATTTAGAGTCATAGATTTAGAGTTGGCTATCTTGTCTGATCTCCTTTTTACAGATAATAATCTAAAAATAATAATCAGACACTTCCTAGCTTTGAGTCCCTGAGTATTAATTAACCCCATTTGTCTCAGCTTCTTCATCTATATGGCAAACCATCCCAGTATCTTTGCCAAGAAAATCCCAAATGGAGTCACGAAGAGTCAGATATTTCTAAAATGATTGATATAGTTCTTTTACACATTTTATTCATTCTTTATCACAACCTTATGAGATATGGGCTATTATTACCTCCATTGTTCAGAGGGAAAAAAATTGAGACAAACAGAAATGAAATGGCTTATCCAGGATCATATAAATAGTAAGCATCTAAGGCAAGATTCAAACTCAGGTATTCCTGACTTCGGTCCCATAGTTGTGCCAACTGCCTGCCTCCAGCCTTATCTTCTAAAAATATCCTTTTCCCCAAATACAAAAAAATTCAAAATATCCAAAAATATTCCTAAAGAATATATAATTTATTTTTGAAGCTCAGTGTGTGTTTCCTAGCTTTCAAGTCTTACTATCACCTGAATGTAACCTACATATTCCATCTCATGTCCCACTCTTCTCCACTGATAGCTTTAATCCTGTTAGGCACATTGAATTACTATCTTTGATTCCCCTCATTTTCTCTTCACTTATTTAACTTCTCTCCATTTCTTCACCTCCAAAAAACTTCCCTAATCTATTCTGACTCTATATTCACTCTGTTAAACAGCAGTAGCTTATCATTATGCCCTTAAAAGCAAAACAAGAAGCCTGGGATCCAAAGAATTTAGCAGCCTACCTACAAACAATAAATCAAGGTTTTGTTTAGTCAATCAGTTGCATCCAATTCCTCACGACCCCATTTGGGGTTTTCTTGGCAAAGACACTAGAGAATTTGTCATATCCTTTTCAAGTTCATTTTAGAGAAGAGGAAACAGGTAAACAGGATTAAATGACTTGCACTATCTCACAGCTAGTGTTTGAGGTAGAACTTGAAGACAAGGCATCCTAACTCAAGAACTGGCACTCTATCCATTGTACTGCCTACCTACCCAATAAATCAAAGCACTTCTCTATTTCCAGAGGTCTAAAACTTCTTTGTATAATAGATTTCTTTTTGGTGCTATAGTAAAGCCCATTGGTCTCTTCATAGAATAATGCATAAAATAAAATACATAACATTATAAACGAAACCAACTGTATAGAAATACAAATAAAATATTGTTTAAATATATTCATGAAGCCCAAATTAGGAATCCTTTTTTCTCTTCTAGTAAAGGAAAATTTTGTGGGGCATAATTTTTCAGTTTCAAGATCTCCTCAGCCCCAATATTGTCAGTAACACTTGAATTGACAGCTGGTATCCTCTGATACGTTGGGTGAAGTGAGGGTGGTGAAATAATCCATCACTTACATACCCAGTTCCTGCCAGGGCAGGGGTGACATCTAATGAATCCTAAAATTGAAGAGGTGACTAACTTTTGTGACTAGAGT
This sequence comes from Sminthopsis crassicaudata, assembly GCF_048593235.1. Taxonomy (NCBI): domain Eukaryota; kingdom Metazoa; phylum Chordata; class Mammalia; order Dasyuromorphia; family Dasyuridae; genus Sminthopsis; species Sminthopsis crassicaudata. Next base: position 494,297,236 of record NC_133619.1, read on the forward strand.
AGAAATACCATGGCTCAAAATTGATGCTCCAAAGGAAATGTATGAAATGTATTTAAAGTGTTAAAAACTTGGAGATTCATCACTGACTCTTCCCCTGGCAGAGTGGAGAAATACAAATGGGCTCTAGAGAAAGGAATCACTCTGTCATCCTCTGGTGAATAGAGTATAGGTGAGTTTTAGTTTGGAGCTATATAACCTGTGATTTGGAGCATATTACCTAGTTTGATGAGAGCATGACTTTAGATAGATTTTTTTCTAGAGCCTTTCTCTCTCTCTCTCTCTTTGATTTCATCCTTCCAATTTTTGAAGAACTACTTTTTGCTACTTGAACAACTTCTTCTTCCCTTTCACATGACCATGACCAGATGGTTAAGTAGCTTCTTAGGATTCAATTCTGAATTGATGCTCTGACCTGGTTCTCTCTTTTCTCTTCTAAGGGCAGAGAATTTGGAAACATAGAAAGCTTCTAAGTTTCTCCAGAGGTAAAGGTTAAATTTCTTCTTCTGGATAAAAAAAGAAACATACACAAAAAATCATAGGAAGCTATGTCTATTTTGATATTTAAGACATATTTAATATCTAATATATACTTTAATTGTGTACCTTGTACATTTAATATTATTGCTAATTATTATATTTTCATTTCAATAATTATTTTGATTAATCACTATGCACATTAGAGAACAGCATCTAATGACAAAATCAAAGATCTAAAACTTTAAGTATGCTAAGACCACCTAGTCTAACATCCTTCCTTTTGCAGATAAGGAAAATAAGTAACAAACCTATTAATTATTAATTATGTGATCATAGTCAATTGACTTAATAGTTTTGTCTCCCACTTTCCTTATTTTTAAAATGTAAGGAATAACATTTACATTGTCTACCAACATGGATGGATGTAGGGCAATCATTTGTAAACTTGAAAATGTTAAATAAATACAAGACATTGCATTGGGTGATGGAACCAAGATTTTAAAAGATATAAAAAGACTAAAATATCAGTCTATTCATAAAAGTATAATATTTAGAAGAAAATTTAAATTATTGCACTTACATCCCAAAATGCACCTACATAGTAATATAAAGTGAGAGATAAGGTAGGATAGGAGTTTATATGAAAGAATGTGCATGTATATGTGGGGGTGGGAAGGAAGGAAGTTAGTGGATTGCAAGCCCAATATGCATGAGTGTGACATGTAGACTGAAAGCTTCTTTTCTATTGGCTGCATTAACAGAAGCATAATATCTAGAACAAAGAAGGTAATAACCAAACAGTGTTTTGTATTGTCTAGAACACTTTATAATTTTATAGGATATGAAAAGAATACAAGGAACAGAAGACATCCAGCATGTTGAACAGAACTCTTATGAAGAGCTTATGGAACAATTTGGATGAAAGTTGTATAGGATGACAAGGCCTGATTGGGCTGTGATCTCCATCATTGAAGGGAATCTTCACATTGGAGAGATTACAAATCCTTTCAATTATTGGAGTATGATGGATAGAAATACCCCAATTACATAAGCCTGAACTTGAACCCGAAAATGAAGCAGACCACTGGTCAAAAACCCTTGAATGAGAGCCTACATAATTGTTTTCTGAAAAATAGAGAGAATTTATGACTTAAGAAAGAGTATAATTCTTAGATCCTTTCTGTCTCTGAGATACTATGGGAAGAAAAGTGCTAATGTGATATTATCATAAAGTTATGAAACTAGTTTCCTTCTTCTACTTATAAACCAGCCCTTAAGACAGTTACAAAAATGAAGTAGCAAAAATTCCTTGAGCAATGTCGGGACCGTTGGAACAAGATCATAATCTCCCAAGGTGACTACTTTGAAGAATTCTATGTTCAACTGTACTATATGTTATGAGAAGCTTATTAAGACCTTTCTATCTTTCTTGAAACCTGCTATGTGTTTTTTCTCTGAAATATGAGCTCCTTGAAAGAAGGGACTTTTTTATTTTATTATGTGTATTCCCAGTGCTTAAGATAATGTTTTGCACATACTTAATAAGTGATTTTTATTCATTCATTACTGTTATTAGTAATATTATACCATGTTATATTTAATTTGTATAGCTTTTTCCAATAAAATACATTTTCACTTCCATGATTTTATTTGGGTTTAACAATTATGTGGTGACAGATGTATCCATTTAATATTATTGGAGATATATTTAGAAATTTTGCACCTAGGACAAGTACCACAAACTGTGAGGTATGTAGCATGAAGGTCACCCTCACTTGCGACTGAGGTCAAGACACCATCCTCTTGTGAAAAGACAAAGAAACAGGACACAAGCTAGATGAAAGTTTAAGTGAGATAATTAGAGGGAAGAATAAAAGAGAAGAAAGTTCAAAGAGCAAATATAATCTTGGCATGTGCATCTATTTCCTCTGAGCAGTCTGGCTAAGGGAAAGAGATTCATAACCATGAATTGAAAAAGATCTTCCAAACCATTGGCTAAAAAAATGTTTGCACAACCTATAATCTACTCTTTTAGGGAAAAGACTAATTAACCATAGTAATGCCAGATGAATAGGTGAATCTGAAGATGACACTTATCTAAAGACTATAGCTGAGACCCAGTGGGAGGCAAAAATACTGGTGGAATATAGTCATTTTGTGCAAGACTTACCTAGTACAATGCCCATAATTTTTGTGGACAGAGAAATCGGTGGTCCTGAAAAAAAAGCAAAGTAGTTTGTGACCAGATGCATTGAAATCAGCATGCTTGTAGTTCACCAAGGAGAAATGGAGAAAGATTTTCCATAGAGACAAGACACAGCAGAGGACAGTCTGATGACATCATCAGCCTCAATTTTGTTAAATCATTTGGCCCTTTGACAAGTGTATGACTTAAACTCTATCTTCTTCTATCTGTTCAACTGTAAAATGATTATAATAACACCACCTATTTCTCATGATTGTTGTGACAGTCACATGACATATTATTTGTAAAAATACTTAGCACAGAGCCTGATACACATTAAACAATTAATAAATGCTCATTACCAAGTGTATATTCTGGTCACACATGTGTCCCCTGAATAAGAGTCCCTCAACATAATGGTGCTGACCATATGTTTCTACCTAATGCATAATCCCTATGTATCCTGAGGATATCTGAATCATTAGGAGAGTGAGCTTTAAATTTATAGAGTCCATGTTCCTTTGTTATCTTTATTTCTATGTTATTTCATTAAATCAATTTTATTTGAACTATGTGTCTTATGGCTAACTAATAAAATTAAACACATCAGTAGGGGCTCATAAACTGTGGTTTAGAAAAGAGTCTGACTCACAAACTACCCAGAACCAGTACTAGCTTTGTACAATTCCACACTTGAGAGAACCCTCCTGTGCTGCAGTTAAATTATCCTCATTTTGAGAGGTAGCCTCAAAGTCAAGAAGACCTGATTCAAGTCCGTCTCTGAAACATATTAAGGGTCTGAGACTTGGCAAGTCACTTAACCTCTTAGGTCAATTAGTACCTCTTAGACAGGGCTCTAAGCCTGTCATTTGCAGAGGAAATGCTGATCTGCTTTGCCAGAGGGAGTCTCTTCATCAGCCCCCACAGTAATAATAGCTTGGGTCCAGTCCCCTTCCCTATCTTATCATACAGGTGCCTTTTGGTATCCCACTCCTCCAACTCATTCTCAAGCTCCCAAACCTTGACTCCTACTCCTCTTGTCTTACACACACACACACACACACACACACACACACACATACACACACACACACACACACACACACACACACACACATTTTACACAAAGAAGAGGAAAAAAGAAAATTCAGTTCTATTCCACAGCAATCTCCTCCTTTAATTTTTGGAGGAACCTTGCAAATTTAAGACCTAAGATCTCCAGAATCACTATCTTTCCCACAGTCCCTCCTGATTTGCCACTTTTAGTTTCTATGATCCTCTAAGAGCTAATGCTCAAAGGTTTGCAAAGCACCTTGCAGATAGGACCTTATTTGATCTTAACAACATCATGAGGTAGATACTATTATCATCCTTATTTTACAAATAAGGAAACTGAGGCTGACAAGTATGGCATGATTTGCCCAGAGTTACATAGCTAATGTCTGAGGCACAATCTGAACTTGAGTTTTCCTGATTCAAAGGCCAACTCCTTAGCTACTGTGCACTGTAGCAACTCTGTGGGACCAAAAGGAAAAATAGATGAGACAACAATTAGGTATCATTCATCTCAGAAACTCAATTAAGTCAATCAACCCACCGAGATATATTTTTAGGTGCCTACAATACAGCAAGCATTGTACTGTGTGCTGGGAATATGAAGGCAAACATGAAATATATTGGGTCTTTGAGGAACTTATAATCTGCAAAGGGGAAGGTAATATATTAATATATGTGCATACATAGGTATATATTACATAAATAAGATAATTTGGGGGAGGGGAAAAGACATTGGTACCTGGAGTGGGGATGGAGCAGATTTGGGAAAGGTTTCATGTAGATCTTCCTTCCTATCTACAATGTGGACCCAATTTACTACTATAAAGTTTGTGGTGGAAAGCTCCAGGGTAGCTATCATAGCTCATGGGCACCTTGCTCTGTTTGACCTGTGGGGAGATGGAGCATCTGACCCTGACACTCAATTAGCAGAGCAGACGATGTATAACGTATGCTTGACATTGATATGATTTAACGTTAATAACTGGTTTTCAAATATTTATTACGATGGCTGTTTTAATAAATATTTCATGAACATTATTTAAAAAAACCTCTGTTGCCAGCTTCACTGCCTTAATTTGCCTTAATGAGGATAAAAAAAATCAGTGATAAATGGCTTTCTTGTGAATGTACAGGGGGTGAGAAGGGCTTGCATAGGGCATCTGTCATTTGGGGCTGTGATCTCAGTGAAGGATGGGCAGGGAGTGTGAAAACAGCCTAAAAAAGAGAAATAGACAGCTGTTCTCCATCCCTAGAGGGACAAAGCAAGAGGAAATCAAGCTTAAATTGTCAAAAGATTTTTTAGAAAAAGTCCTACAGAAGAATATGAGGTCCTTGGACAGCTGTCCAAGAAGTTGTAGAATTTCCTCTGGAGGTCTTAAAACAGTGATATTCATCACTCAGAAATGGTTTGCCTATAGCCATGCTTAGTCGGGGGTAGCTTTTCCTGGGTGTCCATTCTTGGATATCTATGGAAAGACAGAAGCATGGATTAAAGGGGTAAAGAGAATTAGCAAAAGGTTCAGTGGACAGAGCCTTGGCTCAGGGGTGAGAGAACTTGGATTCACATCTTACCTCTTACACTTAATACCTGTAGGCCATTCAGCAAGTCATAATTTCTTGGGACTACAGCTTCCCATCTATTAAACAGGGAGTGGTGTAGACTTAAAAGGCCTCTGAGTTTTCTTCTAGATCTATGATCCTGTGAATTGCTGAAGGACACAGAGAGATAGATTTAAGTTCATTATTGCATTGTTATATGCATCATTTGATTCAACTACTGGGTCATTCATTAAGTATGTATAGCAGCCTACTATGTACAGAAAATCATTCTTCTCAGTGCTTCTGTGTCCAATGAGGTGATAAGGGTAACACACTGACTCAGTGTACTTTGTATGCAATAATATCCCAAATTTCAGAGAGGGTTTAAGAAGGTGGCTAAATTATCTTTTCATTCATGAGGTTCTTATCACTTTGAATATAGAACCAGAGGCTAGACAACTTTTTGTATCTGAGAGGATTTCAGTATTAGACAGCAAGTTGAATGAGACAGTATCTTAAGCCTCTTCTCACCGAGATGCTATGGCAACCTCCACACACCAGATACGTCATGTATTGACACGGTCCAGGGCATTCCTAGATTCTTGCCATAGTCTTTGCCCCAGGGCCTTACCCACTTCCCTACACTTTGTCCTAGGACCTTCTCCAGAACTGCAAAGACCAATGACAATCTCCATGCCCCTCCAAACTTCTTTAGCTTTGGACAGCCACTTCTAGCTCCTGTCTGTACTCTTTAAAGCCATACCTTCTGCCTTCTGGCTGTGCTTTCTGGAATATCTACTCCATCATTAACAAACTTGGTTTCATCTTAAATTTTAATTTATCTTTTTCATTCCCAACATCTTTTGCTTTCACTGATATCTGGCTCCATCCTGTTGAGATGACATCCCTGGCCATCCTTTCCTGAGCTGGTTGTATTTTCACTCATATCTTCTCACACATGATCAGGGTAGAAGAGTTGGAATATTTTTTTGCTCATTCAAGAATCTTCTCCCAAAACCACTCAGCAATCTCATCTTCTTTGAGGTTCACACTATCTAAAATTTTCACCCAATCCAGATATTGATAGCCATTATATACTTTCTCAGAACCTTCTCCTTTCTTCTTAAAAACGTCACTGCCTGTCTCATAGTTTTTATACCACAATCCTTGCTCTCTTATTCCTTCACGGGTTATTTATGAATAAGTGCTTAATAAAAGCATGGTACTTTCCCCCCTTACTCCTACTCTGACATAGATCTTAATACTGTGTGGGATAGAATCCATCCCTACCCTAACTTCCTCATACCTCAATTTAATTAGTTTTCATTAATAATTATTAATAGAAGGTTAGAGTCTTCTACTCCACATACTGAAAGAAATGATGGTTTCTTTCTCTTATTAATAGCCAATTATTAATATGGAGGAGACCCAATTTTTTCCTCATCCTATTTCTTTTGTCCAATCTCTTAAGAACAGGACTAATAGAAGGAAGGACTAACATTCTCCTCATGCTAGGTATTACTAATTTATCTAACTACATCAGACTCATTGTCATCTGCTCAGGATTAGGTGGGACATTTAGATTCTTTGTTTATATTTTGCAAGTCAGGTGTAATTTAGAAGTAAATGACACAATCCAAATTCATTAGGATAGATCTAGCCCCTCAGAACAATAGCCATTGTCTCATTACTTGATAACCAATTAGAGTTGATTGTCATTCTCTGGAACACCCACTTTTCCAAGGCTTTATAAGACTTGAATCCAAGGCAATGAGAATATTTGGCATTAAGAGTGCCCCTAACTTCTTTTATTAAAACATAAGATTATTAATAAAATGACTAATTACTCAGAATTTATATATCTCTCAAACTTTTTAAACATCACAATATACATAGAAACAATTATGCATTTAATCTTGTCATATAAATGAACTATATGTCATATAAATGAACTATAATTTTTTTTTACTCAGAATATTTATTATTTCATCCTTCCCTATGCCTTTTACCACTAATCCTGTTCTCCATCCTTAACATGACCTCTAATCTCCAGTTCCTTCATTTGTGTATCTCAATGCCTTGGTGAATCAGTTCAACTCTAAATTCCTTGCCTATTGATGATCATGCCTTGTCAATCCTTGGCCTTGTATTGCTTTCATGTCTATTCACATGTTATTGAACAGAAATAGAGAAAATCACCAAACTCTGCTGACTGGGTCTACTATAAATTTAAGTTATATACTATTAGCTGAGCCCTTTCTGTATAGCAGGGAAATCATCTTACTCCTTAATCAACTCATTCCTCATTCTCCTTGACGTATCTATATCTTTGACTCTGTAAATTATCATTTTCTCCTATGTATGTTCATAGTTATTTTAATGTTGTCTCTTCCATTAGGATATGACCTTAAGATCAGGGACTATGTTTTTTATTTTATTATATCCCTAGTCATTTTTTTTTTGGCCAGGTACTATGGCAAAAAAGGATAGTACCTTAAGATACTACCTAGTAATAGGTAGGATAGTACCTGGCAAAAAAACAAACAAAAAAAATCACTTACTGATAGATTGACTAAGTAGTGTGATTTGACATGTTCAGCTACCCCAATTGTTCTACCCACCAATGTTACACAATGCCATCTTTTCCTCATATTAGGCATTATATTTGTTCCTACTATATATAATAGATGGGAGTATTGTCTTCAGAAGGTCACTTAAAAATACAGAAACAAAAGAACATAGGGAAACGTCTACTAGAGTGAGGGTCAGCAGCTCTCTTTTCTTTATATACTAGAAGTCAAGGGGAAATGTGAGGTATAAAGAAGCTGGAAGTGCTATTGCATCAATATTCTAGATTTAAAAGTCCCCTGTGTCTTCTATCCCTACCTCTGTCTTCTTGATGGAGCAATGTTTAACACAGTGGTCCTCAAACTTTTTAAACAGGGGGCCAGTTCACTGTCTCTCAGACTGTGGAGCGTCGGACTATAGTAAAAACAAAGACTCACACTCTGTCTCCAGCCCTCAGCCCATTTGCCATAACCTGGCGGGCCGCATAAACATCCTCAGCAGGCAGCATGTGGCCCACAGGCCGTAGTTTGAGAACCCCTGGAATATATCAGTCCAGCTGGCCAACCTCTCATTCCTTTAATGCTTATTATATTGAACAAATTATTGAAATGTGGTCCACAAACTTCAGAAGTTCCCCAAGACACCATCATGAGATCCTCAACGTCAAAACCATTTTCACATTCAAGCCATTCTCCAATTGATAAATGGTCCAAGGATATGAAGAAATAATTTTGAGATGAAGAAAATAAAACCATTTCTAGTCATATGAAAAGGTGCTTTAAATCTCTATTGATGAGAAAAATGCAAATTAAGACAAGATTGAGCTACCACTACACACCTTAGCTATGATAGGAAAAGATAATGACGAATATTGGAGGGGATGAGGGAAAACTGGGACACTGAAACATTGTTGGTGGAATTGTGAATAGATCCAGCCATTTTGGAGAGAAATTTGGAACTATGCTCAAAAAGTTATCAAACTGTGCATACCCTTTGATCCATCATTGCTGCTATTGGGCTTATATCCCAAAGAAATACTGAGGAGGGGAAAGGGACCTGTATGTGCCAAAATGTTTGTGGCAGCCCTTTTCATAGTGGCTAGAAACTGGAAAATGAATGGATGCCCATCGGAGAATGGTTGAGTAAATTATTATATATGAATGTTATGGAATATTATTGCTCTGTAAGAAATGACCAGCAGGATGATTTCAGAAAGGCCTGGAGACACTTACATGAACTGATGCTGAGTGAAGTGAGCAGAACCAGAAGATCATTGTACATGGCAACAATAATATTATGCAACAATCAATTCTGATGGATGTGACTCTTTCTTTTTTTTTTTAATTTTAATTTTATTTTATAATTATAACATTTTTTGACAGTACATATGCATGGGTAATTTTTACAACATTATCCCTTGCACTTACTTCTATTCAGATTTTTTCCCTTCCTCCCCCAACCCCCTCCCCCAGATGGCAAGCAGTCTTATATATGTTAAATATATTACAGTATATTCTAGATACAATATATTTGTGTAGCACCGAATTTTTTGTTGCACAGGAAGAATTGGATTCAGAAGGTAAAAATAACAGTTTACATTCATTTCCCAGTGTTCCTTTTCTGGATGTAGCTGATTCTGTCCATCATTAATCAATTGGAATTGGATTAGCTCTTCTCTATGTTGAAGATATCCACTTCCATCAGAATACATCCTCATACAGTATTGTTGTTGAAGTGTATAATGATCTTCTGGTTCTGCTCGTTTCACTCAGCATCAGTTGATGTAAGTCTCTCCAAGCCTCTCTGTATTTCTCCTGTTGGTCATTTCTTATAGAACAATAATATTCCATAACATTCATATACCATAGTTTACCCAACCATTCTCCAATTGATGGACATCCATTCATCTTCCAGCTTCTAGCCACTATGAAAAGGGCTGCCACAAACATTTTGGCACATACAGGTCCCTTTCCCTTCTTTAGTAGTTCCTTGGGGTATAAGCCCAGTAGTAGTATGGCTGGGTCAAAGGGTATGCACACTTTGATAACTTTTTGGGCATAATTCCAGATTGCTCTCCAGAATGGTTGGATTCTTTCACAATGGATGTGACTCTTTCTAATAATGAAATGATTGAGGCCAGTTTCAATGATCTCGTGATGAAGAGAGCCATCTACACCCAGAGAGAGGGCTGTGAGAACTGAGTATGGATCATAACATGGCATTTTTATTCTTTTTATTGTTGTTCATTTGCATTTGGTTATCTTACTCATTTTCTTTCCTTTGTGATCTGATTTTTCTTGTGCATCAAGTAAATGTAAACATATATTGGATTTAACATATATTTTAACATGTATAATAGATTACTTGCCATCCCGGGGAAGAGGTGGGGGGAAGAAAGACAAAATTTGAAACACAAGACTATGCAAGGATCAATGTTGAAAAATTATCCATGCATATGTTTTGAAAACAAAAATATTTAATAAAAAACAAAGAAACAAAAACCATTTTCATAGAAATAATGATTTTTGTTTATTAAAATATTCCCTTTTCCAGCTACAGATGTGTATGAAACCAGATTTCCTTCATATACTACAACCAAAACAACATATTGCAACAGATTGAATGCAGAAGCTGATATAAGAATCCAGCTGTCTTGTATTAAGTCATATATTAAAGAGATTTGCAAAAAAATAATAAAATAATTCCACACTTCACACTGTTTTTTTCTTTTGAAATATATAATTATTCATTAAAAATGTTATGTGTCAACACACAATTATTTCTTAAGTGAATTTTAAAATAAACATTTTTAAAATGTATGTATTTTAATTTTTAATAGAGTAAATGTCAATAGATATAACCTACATAAATAACAGCTCTTTTGTTCTTCAATTTTTAAGAGGGTAAAAGAGTCTGGAAACAAAAATTTTCAGAACTACTTGTCTAAGTTTATTGCCCCAGCCCCAAATCCAGTCTTATTATCACTTCCCCTCTATCATATTCCTCTGTACTCACCTCAGCACCTCCAAGCCCAACTTCCTTTCCCATACTTTCCCATTCTTCACTAGCTTGCTTGCTGTTCCCTATATACAACATTCTCTTCCTCTTCTGTCACTACACAAGCTATCCCCTAGGCCTGCTATCTTAAATACAAGTCAAGTTCCTCTAGCTGTTAATGCTTTCCTCCTACTTCCACTAAAATTACTGTGTATTCCCCTGTTATGTATTTCATAATTATTTTCATTGTACATGTGTTCAAAGATTCCATGAACTTCACAGGGGAAGAGGTTGTTGAGCAATCATGGCAAATCAAGGATTTAAAAAAGACCACGGAAAGTCATCTCTAAAATGGACCTAATAATAACACCTGCCCAACAAGGTTGTAATTAAGATCAAATGAGATAATAGATGTACAATGAATGCTCTGCAAATCTTAAAATGCTATAGAAATGCTAGTTATTATTATCATTATTGGTGTTTTTACATGTTATTTCCTACAGGGTTTTTTCACTTTTTGTTATTCGGGACATTTTTTTGGCCCCAGTACCTAACAGTACTTAATAGACGACACATAATAGGTGCTATAAAATGAATTTTATGCATTAAATTGAAATATAGGCTTAATATAATTCTTTTATGTTATTTGCATTCACCGAAACCTAGATTTCCTCAAGAACTTTATTCCCTAGCTATCTACTCTGTTTTTCCATATCTCTCATTTCATATGATCTGGAAGAAAAAACAGTATAGTACATCTTGCTTTCCACTGCCCCTTCTGAAAACAATTCTCCTTTGCAATATATGAAATTTGAACTTATCATTCCATAATGGCTCGTCACTATTTTCCACCAACTTCTTAGCCACTCTTGAACCTCTCCTCATTAGACTGAGATGTGTTTCACAATATTCTTCATTCCTCTCCTACAATCTTCCCCATGACTTCCAATATCTATGTCAATAACTCTTCTAGCCAACTTCACTTATATTTCCTAGGACACCTCGATTCCTATGACCTCTATCTAAAATCTACCTAAACTATTCTCAAATCTAACTGTAATCTCTCTAAGCTATCCACCAGGATGAACACAAAATCTGATTTAGAATTGGAAAGCAAATTAAGAAAGAGAACTTATCCTTAGACGCAAGAGAGTCCTAGGTTCAAAGCCAGACTGAAATTTATTAGCTACATAATTGCAAGTAGTTTATTTGATATTTCCAACTCTCAGTTTCTTCATCTGCAAAATATAGATAATAATAAAAACAATAATATTAATTCCACTGTTTCTCAGAGTTGTGAGGAATGTGCTTTGAAAACATTTAAATGATATAGAAATATGTTATTAAGTAGTTGGACTCATTCATTATATAGAGAAAATACCTGAGATGCAGAGAGGTAAAATGCTCAAACTCATGTTTTATGACTAGTGTCAGATTATTTGAACCCAAGTTCCCTGATTTGGACTCTACATTTCTTTCTATTATGTAGTCATACCATAGACAACACCTCAATCAAAATTGAAATTTGAAATTATTCTGATGGCAGTTTTCTTCCTTTCCACTAATCCCATTCCCTTAGTACTACTAAACTGGTTAATAGTCTTCATCTTGACCTTCTGTTATTCAAATCTTCAGTGTTCTAATATATCTCACTTATAATGGCTACACTTTCTTCCTTTACCAATTTTGACAGCTAGGGCCCGTCATTGCCATAATGACATCTTTTATCAGTGAATTTCTTGGGCCAATGATTTTCCAACAGCCCTACCCTCAAATGTGGATAATTCTGCCAAATTTCATTTTCTCTTTTATCAATTTCTCTTCCTAAACCCAACTATTCATTTGGTACTGAAGAAATCACATATTTCTGCTGCTTTGGTTTGTTTGAAATTTATGTTAATTGACTACAAATGGAACCTCACTGCTAAATGCAATCTGTTTATTCATTTCCTATTGACTTTCCATCATATTTTCTACAAAAGCTCTTTGAAATAGTAACTGACACATATGCAGTACTTTAAAGCCTGCACATTTTTTCAGATAAATTATCTCATTCAATCTTCACAATCCTTCAGTAAAGTAACTACTATGAGTGTCACTATCCCCACTTAATAAAGGAAATTCTGAGGTTTGAACAGTTTAAATGATTTATTCATAGTAAAACAATTAGTACACATAAAATCAATTTAGAGGGAATTTATTAAGTGTTTATGGTATGTGATGAATTACGAATACAAAGAAAAATAGTCCCTAATATTAAAAAACTACCATTCTATAGGAAATTTTTATCCTGAACCTGAAATGCAGTAACAATGATTAGTTAGTTTCTGAAGTAGAAATTATGGGAATATTGTGGAAAAGTGATGACCCCATTTTCAAGTTTGATATAGAGAAAATTTGGGCATAAGTTTGACAAGAACTCTATTTTTTGGATGCTCATTTTAAAGAGTTCAAAGGAAATATAGTAGGATCCAATGAGTAAAATGCTTCAAGGAAAGTCAGTAGATGAGAGATGATCAAGAAGGAATTCTGACAACACACAAGCAAATAATTCCAATGAGGTGAAAAAATGAGATTTGGTAGCATGGAAGAGCCACTAATCAACTTGGATATTTTTACAAATGCTCAGAGGATGAAAGTAAGACCAGGTAAGAGAAGATCAAGATGAAGATGCTATGGCTTTATGTGACTAGCTACAAATCAAGTCGTCTTTACTAATTGCTTACTATGTCTGGGATTATGCTAAGGATTGGATATACAAAGAAAAGCAAAAAACAGTCCTTGTCCTCAAGGGCATTTCTGTTTCCTTTGAAATGGAAAGTGACCTTTGACTCTGGTATTAACAGAACCAAAAAGACTTTCAGGAAGTTGGTACCCATGATAAGTAAGGAGACAGAAATCAATTAGCTGTTCTTGATGATTCAAGTCACCTGGCCCAGATGAACTTGGATTCTTCAATCCTGGACAGGGTGAGGTGGATAGTAGATGTAATTTCTGAGTCACTGTCAGTAATATTTGAAAGATCATGAAAAATAGGAGAGGTACCACAAGATTGGAGAAATGTAACTGTTGTCCTATTTTTTTTAAATGAGAACAGAGTCTGCAAAGAAGAGGCTAATGAACTTGATTTAAATTCCTGAGAAAATTCTAGACTGATCATTGAAGAGACAGTTGGCAAAAATCTAGAAAGAAAAGCAATGAGTACAAAGAGTGGCTTCATTACAAATAGGTAATGATAGACTAATTTGTTTCCTTCTTCAACAAGGTTACTGAACTAGGAAATGGATGTAATTTTATGGATACAGTTTTTCTAGATTTTATTAAGTATTTTTTATTTGCAAAACATATGCATGGGTAATTTTTCAATATTGACCCTTGCAAAACCTTCTGTTTCAACTTTTCCCCTCCTTTCCCCTACTCACTCTCCTAGATGGCAGGTAGTCCAATATATGTTAAATATGTTAAAGTATATGTTAAATCCAATATATGTATACATATTTGTACAGTTATCTTGCTGCATAAGAAAAATTGAATCTAGAAAGAAAGAAAAAAAAAACCTGAGAAGGAAAACAAAAATGCAAGCAAACAATAACATAAAGAGTGTAAATGCTACATTGTGCTCCACACTCATTTCCTATAGTTCTCTCTCTGGGAGAGTTGATTCTCTTCATTACTGAAAAATTAGAACTGATTTGAGTCATCTCATTGTTGAAGAGAGCCACTTCCATCAGAATTGATCATCATATAATCTTGTTGTTGCCATATACAATCATCTCCTGGTTCTGCTTATTTCACTTAGCATCAATTCATGTAAGTCTCTCCAAGCCTCTCTGTATTCATCCTGCTGGTCATTTCTTACAGAACAATAATATTCCATAACATTTATATACCACAATTTATTCAGCTATTCTCCAATTGATGGGCATCCATTCAATTTCCAGTTTCTAGCCACTATGAAAAGTGCTGCCACAAACATTTTGGCACATAAGGGTCTTTAATATCTCTTTGGGATATAAAGCCCAGTAGTAACATTGCTGGATCAAAGATCCCAGTTTGATAATTTTTTGAGCATAGTTTCAAATTGTTCTCCAGAATGGTTGGATTTGTTCACAATTCCAACAACAATGTATCAGTGTCTCAGTTTTCCCACATCCCTTTCAACATTCATCACTATTTTTTCCTATCATTTTAGCCAATCTGACAGGTGTGCCAGAGGTACCTCAGAGTTCTCTTAATTTGCATTTCTCTGATCAATAATGATTTGGAGGACCTTTTCATATGACTAGAAATAATTTTAATTTCTTCATCTGAAAACTGTCTGTTTATATCCTTTGATCATTTACCAATTGGAGAATGGCTTAATTTTTTATAAATTTGAGTCAATTCTCTATATATTTTGGAAATTAGAACTTTGTCAGAACCTTTGAATGTAAAAATGTTTTCCCAGTTCTTTGCTTCCCTTCTTATCTTGTCTGTATTACTTTTGTTTGTACAAAAACTTTTTAACTTAATATAATCAAAATGTTCTATTTTGGGATCAATAATAATCTATGGTACCTCTTAGTAAGATATAGTTTCCTTCCTTATCTCTTTTAATCAGATCAATTTTTGCTTTTGCTTGATCTGAGATCAGGAAGGCTACCCCTGCCTTTTTTTTTTTTTTTTTTTTTTACTTCACCTGAAGCATAATAGATTCTGCTCCAGCCTTTTACCTTTACTCCATATGTGTCACCCTGCTTTATATGTGTTTCCTGTAAACAACATATTGTAGCATTCTGGCTTTTAATCCAGTCTGCTATTTGCCTCCACTTAATGATAGAGTTCATCCCATTCACATTCATGATTAAAACTACTAATTTTGTATTTCCTGCCATCTTATTATCCCCAGATTATACTTTTCTCCTTTTCCCCTTACCCCCCTCCCTAGTATTTAACTTATAGGCACCACTTGCCTCAAGCAGATTAGAATCCCTCCCCCTTAGAGTCTCTCCTCCTTTCTTATACCTTTGCCTACATTTTCTGTATTCCCTTCTATTTAGCCTATCCCTTCCCTTTTCCTTTTTCCCTTACCACTTTTTAATAAGGCGAGAGAAGTTTCTTTGTAAAAATATATTTAATATTTTCTCTTTGAGCCAAATCTGATGAGAGTAAGATTCACATATTGTTCATCCCCCTCCCTTCATCCTCTCAGATACAATAGGTTTCCTTTGCCTCTTTGTGAGATGTAATTTCCCTCCTTTTGCCTCCACTTTTCCCTTTTCTGGCACAATCCCCTTTCTACCTCTAATTCCTTTTTTATATTATAACAGTAAAATCAAATTATACATGTACTCTCTATGTATACCCACAACAGAAATACAGTTCTCAAAAATTCTTTTTACCTTTTTTATTCTTTTCTGAGTCATATTTGGATGTCAAATTTTTTGTTTAGCTCTGGTCTTTTCATCAGAAATAAATGGAATTCACCTGTTTCATTGAATGACATCTTCTTCCCTGAAAGAAAATGCTCAGTTTATCAGGGTAATTTATTCTTGGCTGCATTCCAAGTTCCTTTGCCTTTCAGAATATCTGATAACAGGACCTTTGATCTTTTAATGTGGAAGTAGATCTTAAGTAATCCTTATTGTGGCTCCTTGGTATTTTAATTGTTTTTTTTTTTCTGGCTGCTTATAATATTTTCCCCTGGTGCAATAGTTCTGAAATTTAGCCACAAAGTTCCTTGGAGTTTTAATTTTGGGGTCTTTTTCAAGAGGTGTTTTCTTTGCCTCTTCCTGGGATGTAGTTTCCCTCTTTTTATCTCCCCTTTTCCCATTTTCTGACACTATCCCCTTTCCATTTCTACTTCCATTTTTTTATATTATAACAGTAAAATCAAATTATACATGTACTCTCTATGTATACCCATAACAGAAATACAATTCTCAAGAGTTCCTTTTACCTTTTTCTGCTTATCTTGAGTCCCATGGTTGGAGATCAAATTTTTTGTTTAGATCTGATTTTTTCCTTAAAAACAAATGGAATTCATCTGTTTCATTAAATGTCCATCTTCTTCCATGGAAGAAAATGCTCAACTTAGCTGGGTAGTTTATTCTTGGCTGCATTCCAAGTTCTTTTGCCTTTTGGAATATCAGATTCTAGGCCCTTTGATCCTTTAAGGTGGAAGCAGCCAGATCTGGAGTGACCCTTATTGTGGCACCTTGGTATTTGAATTGTTTTTTTTTTCCTGGCTGTTTATAATATTTTTTCCTTAGTCTGATAGTTCTGAAGTTTGGCCACAATATTCTGTGGAGTTTTTTGTTTTGTTTTGTTTTGCTTTGTTTTGTTTTGTTTTAGGGTCTTTTTCAGAAGGTGTTCGGTGAATTCTTTCAATGACTATTTTACCTTCTGGTTCTATTACCTCTGGGCAGTATTCTTTGATGATTTCCTGTAACAAAGAATCTAGGTTCTTTTTTTCAACATAATTTTTGGGAAGTCCAATAATCCTCATATTATCTCTTCTACATCTATTTTCCAGGTCTGTTGTTTTTCCAAGTAGATATTTAACATTTTTTCTTTTCTTTTCTTTTCTTTTTCATTTTTGGGGTTTTGCTTGACAATTCTTAATATCTCATCAAGTCATTCATTTCCTTTGTTCAGTTCTGATTTTTAATGAATTATGTTCTTCATTTACTTTTTTTGCTTTTTCTGCATTTGTAAAATTGAGTTTTTAAATGAGTGTTTTGTCCTATGGAATTTTTTTTCCACTTTACAATTTTTTTTTTACGGAGTTATCTTTTTTTTCCAATTCACAAATTCTGTTTTCCTGGGAGTTCTTTACCTTTTCCATTTCACATATTCTGTTTTTCAGGGAGTTATTTTCTTTTTTCAATCTATCTTTTAATAATCTTTTCTAAACCCTCTTGCAGAGTTTTCCTTTCCTTTCCTCATTCTTCTTCTAGTTCTCTTTTAAGATCATTTTTAATTTCTTTTAGGAGATCCTTGTGTTATTGGGACCAGGTCATATCCTCCTTTGGGGCTTCATCTGGAGACAATCTGCTTTTAATCTCCTTAGGTTTGAAATCTGTTCTTCTCTTTCACTCCAGAAGCTATCTATAGTTAGAGCTCCCTTTGCCTTTTTACCCATTTTTAAAATTCTGGGATCTGTTTTTAGGGCATGGAGGTTCCAAGCTTCCTCTACAGACACCTAGAAGTGGCGATGGATGCACTGAGATCAAGCTGAGTCACTCCCAGTGCTGGATGGGTGTGGCCAGGTCCCATGAGACTGTGGTGCTTTGGGGTTCACTTTTTACCTTTTGCATTTGTGTTGGAAATTTTAGAACCTCTCTGCTAATCTACTGGCTTGCCACTGGGCCAGAGTAGCCAACACTATGATAGAATCCTCCCTGCAGATTCTCTGCCCTGTGAAGACTGCACCCTACTCTAATCTGTTCAGTCTGCTTTGGCCTCTGAGCTCTGTTTCCCTGCCTGTGCCAGACCTCCTCCAGTGCCCAGCCCTGATCAAAACAAACCTTTTCTGGTGATCTTTAAAATTATCCTCTGCTGGTAATTTGCTGCACTCCCAATATTTGTGGATACTGCCAGTCCAGTGCTATTTCAGAGGCTGAATTTTGTAATTAGTGTCAGGATAGTAGGAGAGCTCTGAAAGAAACATGTGTCCTCTCTGCCATGTTGGCTCTGCCCCCTGGTTTTTTTTTGTTGTTGTTTTTGTAATGTATATTTATTTATTCCAAAGAAAAGGTCTTAATGTTATCTTTTGATCACAGAACTAAAATTATAAATATGATTTAGCCATGAATATCTCTAGCTTTTTTTTTTTATTATATATATATATATATATATATTTTATAATATTATCCCTTGTATTCATTTTTCCAATTTACCCCCCCTCCCTCTATTCCCTCCCCCCGACGACAGGCAATACCATACATTTTACATGTGTTACAATATAGTCTAGGTACAATACATGTGTGCGAATATCACTTTCTTGTTGCACAATAAACATTAGAATCCGAAGGTACATGCAACCTGGGCAGACAGATATTAGTGCTAACAATTTTCATTCCCCTCCCAGTGTTTCTTCTCTGGGTGCAGCTACCTCTGTCCATCATTGATCAACTGGAAGTGAGTTGGATCTTCTTTATGTTGAAGATTTCCACTTCCATCAGAATACATCCTCATACAGCATTGTTGTTGAAGTATACAGTGATCTTCTGGTTCTGCTCATTTCACTCAGCATCAGTTGATTTAAGTCTCTCCAGGCCTCTCTATATTCCTCCTGCTGGTCATTTCTTACCGAGCAATAATATTCCATAACCTTCATATACCACAATTTACCCAACCATTCTCCAACTGATGGACATCCATTCATCCTCCAGTTTCTAGCTACAACAAAAAGAGCTGCCACAAACATTTTGGCACATATATGTCTCTTTCCGCTCTTTAGTATTTCTTTGGGATATAATCCCAGTAGTAGCGCTGCTGGGTCAAAGGGTATGCACAGTTTGATAACTTTTTGGGCATAATTCCAGATTGCTCTCCAGAATGGCTGGATTCTTTCACAACTCCACCAGCAATGTATTAGTGTCCCAGTTTCCCCACATCCCCTCCAACATTTGTCATTATTTGTTCCTGTCATCTTAGCCAATCTGACAGGTGTGTAGTGGTATCTCAGAGTGATCTTAATTTGCATTTCTCTGATCAGTAGTGATTTGGAACACTCTTTCATGTGAGTGGATATAGTTTCAATTTCTTCCTCTGAGAATTGTCTGTTCATATCCTTTGACCATTTATCAATTGGAGAATGGTTCGGTTTCTTATAAATTTGGGTCAGTTCTCTATATATTTTGGAAATGAGACCTTTGTCAGAACCTTTGTTTTTAAAAATATTTTCCCAATTTGTTACTTCCCTTCTAATCTTGTTTGCATTAGTATTATTTGTACAGAAACTTTTTAGTTTGATGTAATCAAAATCTTCTATTTTGTGATCAATAATGATCTCTAGTTCTCCTCTGGTCATAAATACCTTCCTCCTCCACAAGTCTGAGAGGTAGATTATCCTCTGTTCCTCTAATCTATTTATTATCTCCCTCTTTATGCCTAAATCATGGACCCATTTTGATCTTATCTTGGTATATGGTGTTAAGTGTGGATCCATATCTAATTTCTGCCATACTAATTTCCAGTTTTCCCAACAGTTTTTTCCGAATAATGAATTTTTATCCCTAATGTTGGAATCTTTGGGTTTGTCAAAGATTAGATTGCTATAGATGTACCCTTTTTTGTCCTTTGTATCTAATCTGTTCCACTGATCTACCGGTCTATTTTGTAGCCAATACCAAATGGTTTTGGTGACTGCTGCTATATAATATAGCTTTAGATCAGGTACACTTAGACCACCTTCCTCTGAGTTTTTTTTCATTAGTTCCCTTGCAATTCTTGACCTTTTATTCTTCCATATGAATTTTGTTGTTATTTTTTCTAGGTCATTAAAATAGTTTCTTGGGAGTCTGATTGGTATAGCACTAAATAAATAGATTAGTTTGGGGAGTATTGTCATCTTTATTATATTCGCTCGGCCTATCCAAGAGCACTGAATGTCTTTCCAATTATTTAAATCTGATTTTATTTTTGTGGCAAGTGTTTTGTAATTTTTCTCATATAATTCCTGACTTTTCTTTGGTAGATGGATTCCCAAATATTTTATACTCTCAACATTTGTTTGGAATGGAATTTCTCTTTGTATCTCTTGCTGTTGCATTTTGTTAGTGATATATAAAAATGCCGAGGATTTATGTGGATTTATTTTGTATCCTGCCACTTTGCTGAAATTTTGAATTATTTCTAGTAGCTTTTTAGCAGAGTCTTTGGGGTTCTCTAAGTATACCATCATGTCATCTGCAAAAAGTGATAGTTTGATTTCCTCATTTCCTACTCTAATTCCTTGAATCTCTTTCTCGGCTCTTATTGCCGAGGCTAGCGTTTCTAGTACTATATTGAATAGTAATGGTGATAGTGGGCAACCTTGTTTCACTCCTGATCTTACAGGGAAAGGTTGCAGTTTATTTCTATTGCATATTATGCTTACTGACGGTCTTAAATATATACTCCTGATTATTCTAAGGAATAATCCATTTATTCCTATACTCTCAAGAGTTTTTAGTAGGAATGGATGTTGGATTTTGTCAAATGCTTTTTCTGCATCTATTGAGATGATCATATGGTTCTTATTAATTTGATTATTAATATGGTCAATTATATTAATAGTTTTCCTAATATTAAACCAGCCCTGCATTCCTGGAATAAATCCTACTTGATCATAGTGTATTATCTTGGAGATGATTTTCTGAAGTCTTTTTGCTAATATCTTATTTAAGATTTTAGCATCAATATTCATTAAGGAGATTGGTCTATAATTTTCTTTCTCAGTTTTCGATCTACCAGGTTTAGGTATCAGTACCATGTCTGTGTCATAAAAGGAATTTGGTAGGACTCCTTCATCCCCTATTTTTTCAAATAATTTATATAACATTGGGGCTAATTGTTCTTTAAATGTTTGGTAGAATTCACATGTGAATCCATCTGGCCCTGGGGATTTTTTCCTGGGGAGTTGATTAATAGCTTGTTCTATTTCTTTTTCTGAAATGGGACTATTTAAGCAATTTATCTCCTCCTCTGTTAATCTAGGGAGCCTATATTTTTGGAGAAAGTCATCCATTTCACTTAAGTTATCAAATTTATTGGCATAAAGTTGGGCAAAGTAACTCCTTATTATTTCTCTAATTTCCTCTTCATTGGTGGAAAGATCCCCCTTTTCATTTGTAAGACTATCAATTTGATTTTCCTCTTTCTTTTTTTTTGATCAAATTTACCAAAGGTTTATCTATTTTATTGGCTTTTTCATAAAACCAACTCTTGGTTTTATTTATTAATTCAATAGTTTTTTTACTTTCAATTTTATTGATTTCTCCTTTTAATTTTTGTATTTCAAGTTTAATTTTTGGTTGGGGGTTTATAATTTGGTCTTTTTCTAGCCTTTTAAGTTGTAAGCCCAATTCGTTAATCTTCTCTTTCTCAATTTTCTTCAAATAAGCCTCTAAAGATATAAAATTTCCCCTTATTACTGCTTTAGCTGCATCCCAAAGATTTTGATATGATGTCTCATCATTATCATTATCTTGGGTGAAATTGTTAATTGTTTCTATAATTTGCTCTTTCACCCAGTCATTCTTTAAGATGAGATTATTCAGTTTCCAATTACTTTTTGGTCTATTTACCCCTAACTTTTTACTGAATGTAGCTTTTATTGCATTGTGATCTGAGAAGAAGGCATTTATTATTTCTGCCTTCCTACATTTAATTTTGAGATCTTTATGTCCTAATATATGGTCAATTTTTGTATAGGATCCATGAACTGCTGAGAAGAAAGTATATTCCTTCCTATTGCCATTCAGTTTTCTCCAAAGGTCTATCATACCTAGTTTTTCTAATGTTCTATTTACTTTTTTAATTTCTTTCTTGTTTGTTTTGTGGTTTGATTTGTCTAAATCTGAGAGTGCAAGGTTGAGATCTCCCACTATTATAGTTTTACTGTCTATTTCTTCTTGCAGTTCTCTTAACTTTTCCTTTAGAAAGTTAGATGCTATACCACTTGGTGCATATATGTTTAGTATTGATATGGCTTCATTATTTATGCTACCTTTCAGCAGGATATAGTTTCCTTCCTTATCTTTTTTAACGAGATCTACTTCTGCTTTTGCTTGATCTGAGATAAGGATAGCTACCCCTGCTTTTTTGGCTTTACCTGAAGCATAATAAGCTCTGTTCCAACCTTTTACCTTTACTCTGTATGTATCTCCCTGCTTTAAGTGTGTTTCCTGTAGACAACATATTGTAGGGTTCTGCTTTTTGATCCAATCTGCTATCCGTCTCCGTTTGATGGGATCGTTCATCCCATTTACATTTACAGTTAAAATTACTAATTCTGTATTTCCTGCCATCGTATTATCCCCAGATTATACTTTTTTCCCTTGACCCCCCTGATCCTCCTCCCTGTATTTAATTTACAGACCCCCCTTGTGACGCGCAACCCTCCCTCTTTTTTTTTTTTTTTTTTTTTTTAGGATCCCTCCCCCCTCCCTCCAAGTCCCTTCACTTATTCTCCTTTTCCTTTCCCCTTTTCCTCTCCCCCCTTTTAATGAGGTGAGAGAAAATTCTCTGAAAAACAAATATGTTAATTATTTACTCTTTGAGCCTCTTCTGATGAGAGTAAGATTCACACAATGATTCTCCCCCTCACTAAGTTCCCTCAGATATGGTGTATTTTCTATGTCTCTTCCTGGGATGTAGTTTCCCTCTTTTTATCACTCCTTCCCCTTTTTCTGAACCGACCTCCTTCCCTTTACCACACCCCCCTTTTTTTCTTTTATATCAGTAAAATCAAATTATCCTTGAGTATTTTTTATATACCCACAACAAAGTTACAGTTCTCAAGGGTTCTGTGTACCTTTTTCTGTTTCTCTTCAGTCTTGTGGATGTAGATCAAATTTTTTGTTTAAGTCTGGTTTTTTTCTTAGAAACATATAGAATTCCTCTGTTTCATTGAATGACCATCTTCTTCCATGGAAAAAGATGCTAAACTTAGCTGGGTAGTTCATTCTTGGTTGCAGTCCTTGATCTTTTGCCTTTCGGAATATCAGGTTCCAGGCCCTTCTATCTTTTAATGTGGAGGCAGCCAGATCTTGGGTGACCCTTATTGTGGCACCTTGGTATTTAAATTGTTTTTTTCTAGCTGCTTGCAGGATTTTCTCCTTTGTGTGGTAATTCTGCAGCTTAGCCACAATATTCCGTGGTGTTCTTTTTTTAGGGTCTATTTCAGAAGGAGTTCGATGAATTCTTTCCACATCTACTTTCCCTTCTGTTTCTATTATCTCTGGACAGTTCTCTTTGATAATTTCCTGTAAAATAGAATCTAGGCTCTTTTTTTGGTCATAGTTTTCTGGAAGTCCAATAATCCGCAGATTATCTCTCCTAGATCTATTTTCCAGGTCTATAGATTTTCCCAGTAAGTATTTGACGTTGTTCTCCAGCTTCTCATTTTTTTTGTTTTGTTTGACTGATTCTTGGGTTCTCTGTGAATCATTCATTTCTATTTGTTCCATCCTGACTTTTAAGGAGTTATTTTCTTCTTTCACAGTTTTTAGTTCTTTTTGTAAATGCCCAATTTCGTTTTTAAATGAATTATTTTGCTCTATTGAGTTTTTTTTCCATTTCCCTAATTTTTTTTTTTGAGAATTATTTTCTTTTTCCAATTCAGAAATTCTATTTTCTTGAGACTTTTTTATCTTTTCCAATTCAGAAATCCTACTTTCCTGTGTTTTTTTAACCTTTTCTAATTCACTAATTTTGTTTCCCTGCATCTCCTGTGAATTCTTTATTTTTTCCAACTCCAATTTCAGGACATTGTTATTCTCTATCATAACTTCCCTTTCCTTTCCCCATTTTTCTTCGATCTCCCTCAATTTCTTAAGAGCTTCTTCTAGGAGAGAGTTATGTGATGGGGGGCAGGAATCGTTCCCCTTTAGGTTGTTATCTGATTCTCTGCTGTCAACTTCCTCGGGGTTGGACACCCGCTCTTTCTCTGTATAGAAGGAATCTATGGTTTTTCTAGCTTTTTTGCTCATACTTAAAAAAAATCTTTTGGGGTCTGTCTCTGGGGTAGGAAATTATTTACTTCTTTACCAGCTTCCTCCCAGACCGGATGGATGCAGCGGCTCCTGAGCCTGAGCTAAGAGAGAGCTCTGGGAGAGAGTTCCCCACCCCCTCCCTGGGAGTGCCTCAGAGGTGATTAGCACTACTGTGCTTCGAGGGCGTAGAATAGTGAAGACAGCAAGAAGCCCAGCCTATGTGTCCGGGTGGGGAGTGGGTGTCTGCAGCAGGTGACGTAAGAAGCCCCTGCGCTCAAACTGGAAGTGTCTGCCAGAAACCGCGGTCCCTAGTTCAAAGGTTCCGCTTCTCTGGGACTTCCTGGAGCTGAGTTCCACTCCCTCCAGCTAAGCTAGGCAGTGTGTGTTGCCTTGGGCCGTATCCACCCACTTGTCAGTCTCTTAACTATTCTCAGGAGGTAGCTGAGGCCACACCCCCTGGTGCCTGAGTCACCCCCAGGGTCCGGGGAAAATCTAATCTGAGTTTTAAAATATTTTGGCTTTCTCTTCTGAACTGCTAAATAATTAGCAGAGAAGAGCTAACAGCCTGTGCCAGATTCCTTTACCTCAGTGGCTTCTCTGATCCCAGAGCCCCTCCCAGTGCAATGGGCGCAGTGTGCCCCTACCCCACCGTCTGTGCTGGTCTTTCTTATTCCTCCCCTGAGAACTGACCTTTCCTGTTGAAACTCCAGATTCTCTTCAGCTGGTAAGTCGTGCTTCCAGTCCTTGTGGTATCTATCAGTCCTGAGCTAATTTTGAGACTTAATTTATCTAATTGGTTGTGAGGGAGTGAGGACGTTCACTGAGTCGTGTGTTTCCTCTCCGCCATCTTGGCTCCGCCCCCTCTGCCCCCTGGTTTTAATAAGTTTTTGATTAAAAAAAAAATCTGTCATTATTCCAGTAAAACAGAAGATGAAGAGATATGGATTAGAGTCTAATCTCCATGGAATAATACAATCAGATAGTTTCTTAACTCTTCAAATGTCCTGATTCAAAGAGTATTAATTAATGGTTTAATTCCAACATGAAAGGAGGCCTTTAGTGGAATAATTGAGGGATCTGTAGTTGGCCCTCTACCATTCCCAGTTTTTATTAATGACTTGGACAAAGGCATAAATGGTATACTTATCAAATTTGAAAATGAAACAAAGATGGGAGGATAGTTTACATACTGTATGAAAGTCTGAATCCAAAAGGATCTTGGCAGGCTGGAATGTTGGCCTGAATATAATAATATGAAATTTGGTAATGACAAATGTAAAATTTCCACATGGGTATAAAAAGATTAACTTCACAATATAAGATGGGAGCAGTTTGAATAGCGAATAGTTGTTCTGATAAAAGATCTGAGTGTTTTATATACATATATACACAAATAATAATTTTACAATTGTAATAGTATGGAAGACACATTAACAATGTGGTATCAAGAAAGTTTTCATGTAGGAGGTTGGATTCAAGTTGAAACTTAATGGAAGCTAGTGATTCTAAGATATGAAAGAACATGTCAGGCATTCCAGACATGAAACATAATCTGTACACATGAACAGAAATAGGAGATGAAAAGTAGGGTAGCTTCATTAGAATACAGAATTTTGTTTTTGTTGTTTTGTTGATTAGTTCTATCTGATTCTTTGTGACCTTCTCTGGGGTTCTCTTGGCTAAGATATTGAAGTGGTTTGCCAATTTTCTCCAGCTTATTTTACAAATAAGAAAACTGAGGCAAACAAGGTTAAATGACTTGATCAAGTCATACCAGCTTATGGGTATCTGTCTGAAGCCAGATTTGAACTCAAGAAAATGAGTCTTCCTGACTCCAAGCCTGGCACTCTGGGCACAATGGAGACATCTGGCAGCCCCAGGCTTGATGTTGGGAAAACACACAGAATGGACAAGGTCAATACTGTGAAATAAGCATAGAAAAGTAGAGTAGAGCCAAATTGAAAAGGGCTGTAAAAGTCAAAGAAAACATTCTATACTTTATTCTTAAAAACATACAGGAACTTCTATAATTTCTTTAGCAGGAAAGAGTGTGTTCGTCATGTCTGTGCTCTTAAAAGATTATTTTGGAAGCTGAGCAGAAAATTGACTCGAGAAAGGAAAGATCTAAAGCACAAACCAATTAGAAAACCACTGAAATAGTCTACATGAAAGTTGAGATGTAAAAGACCTGAATGCAAATCCTATCTCTGACACTACCTATATGAACTTGAGCAAGTCAGTTTCCTCATTTGTAAAATGAATTGGTATAGGAAATGGGTTTGGGGAAAAGATGATAAGTTGGAAATAACTTTGTGATTGATTTGTATAGACATACAAAATGCAACTGATAATGGGAGAATGAAGCTCAGGATGGGGGGGGGGGGAAAGCTTGAATATGTAAGCTGCTTGAATCCATGGGAAGATCACTAAGAGAAAAAACAGGGAGAGAAGCTTGAAAAGAGGGCTCAGTATAGAGTTTTAGAGTTCTCCAAACAAGTGGGGGTCGTGGGTACCCATGACATAATTCTAGGAATCTGGTTATGGAAAGGGAGTGAATATAAGGCAATAATTAGGATGATAGGGCCAAGTGTTTTGGGGGGCCTTGAAGGAAGTTTATTTTGTCGTATTTTTTATGTAAAGGATGTCATGGTCAATTAGTAGACAGTACAAAAGGAGCCAGTAAGTAAAGACAAAGTAAAGGAGCAATAAATTAAATCTTTATCCTGCTATGTCTCTTCCAAGACTCTGTTTACCAGCCATTTCTTCTCATTAGTTTTAATAGCGCCATCTAAATAGACTTCTTACTTTCAGCCTACAAACCCATTTAGGTCTTTCATATCCTAAAAGAATAAAAATAGAAAAAAAAAACAACTTGAAATATCAAGAAGGAGCAGGATATAATCACTGTCACCACTTCTTCAACATTCAATCATAACTTAACCACTTGAAGAGAAGTAATAGGGGGTTTTGACAAAGAATGACAAATTGTTGAGGGTATTGGCAACACTTGCAATCCTTTAGAAATAGAAATAGAAAAATAGGGTTTAATTAATTAATCTTGCTAAATGTTAAAATAGTAAGCTATCATCAAACAGTATAGAATAGGATGAGCTCTTTATCCTACTTTATAATTGAGAGTATGTGTTTTACCCTTTTTGGTGTGTAGTAACTTACTCTAGAGTGAAAAAAATTAAAGTTATAATTGTCATCCCTTGCAATGTGCCTTTTATCTTAAACATTATTCTGAAACACTTTCTCCAAAGCATCTATTGGCATTCTTCTCTCTAAAGCTAATGTCATTTCTCTGTCATCATTCATAATGACACCTCTGAAGCATCTGGCACCATGAACCACATACCTTTTTTAAATTAATATATTTCAATACACATTGCTTTATGAATCATGTTGAAAGAGAAAAATCAAAACAAAATGAAAAAACCATGGAAGAAAAAAAACCAGAAAAAGTAAACATAGCATGGGTTGATTTACATTCTTAATTCTTTTTCTGGATGCAGATGATACTTTCTGTGCAAAATCTATTGGGATTGCTTTGGATCACTGAACCACTGAGAAAAACCAAGTCTTACATAGTTGATCATCGTACGTTCTTGCTGTTATTGTGTACAATGTATTCTTGGTTCTTCTTGTTCCACTCAGCTTCAGTTCATATAAATCTTTCCAGGACTTTCTAAAATCTGTTTATTCATCATTTTTATAAAACAATAGTGTTCCATTGTATGTACTCATTTTCCAATTCTTTGGTACCACAAAAAGCTGCTACAAACATTTTTGCACATGTGGGTCCTTTTCCCTCCTTTAGATTTCTTTGGGATACAGACCCAGTAGAGACACTGCTGGGTCAAAGGATATGCACAGTTTGATAGCCCTTTGGGCATAGTTCCAGATTGTTCTCCAGAATGCTTGGGTAATTTCACAACTCCATCAACAATGCATTAGTGTCCCAGTTTTCCCACATTCCCTCTGACATTTATCATTATCTTTTTTTTCTCTCAGATTAGCCAATCTGAGAGGTGTGAGGTGGAACCTCAAAGTTGTTTTAATTTGCATTTCTCTAATTAATAGTGATTTAGAGCTTTTTTCATATGACTACAGATGGCTTTAATTTTGTCATCTGAAAATTGTCTGTTCACACCCTTTGACCACTTATCAATTGGGGAATGATTTATATTCTTAAAAATTTGGCACAGTTCTTTGTATATTTTAGAAATGAGACTTTTATCAGAATACTGGCTATAAAGATTTTCCTCAGTTTTGTACTTCTTTTTAATCTTATTTCTGTTAGTTTTGTTTGTGCATTTTTTTTAATTTACTGTAATCAAAGTTGTCCATTTTGCCTTTCATAATGTAATCAGGTTCTTCTTTGGTCATAAATTCCTCCCTTCTACAAAGCTCTCCTAATTCTTCTTTGCTCTCCTAATTGGTTTATGGTATCATCCTTTGTACCATTTTAGTATAGGTTGTGAGATATAGGTCTATGTCTTGTTTCTAACATATTTTCCAGTTTTCTGAGCAATTTTTGTTCTTATTCTAGAAGCTAGAGTTTGGGGGTTTATCAAATAGTAGATTACTATACAACTTGATTATTGTGTCAAAGGTATTTAATCTATTCCATTTATCTATTACTCTATTTCTTAACCAGTACCAAATGGCTTTGATGACGAGTACTTTATAATATAGTTTTAAGTTTGGTACTGCTAAGCCAGCATTCTTTGTAATTTTTTTCATAAATTCTCTTGATATTTTTCACCTTCTGTTCTTCTAGATGAATTTTGTCATAATTCTTTTGAGTTCTATAAAATAATTTTTGACAGTTTGATTAGTATGACACTGAACAAGTAGATCAATTTAGGCAGAATTGTCATTTTTATTATATTAGCTTGACTTCCCCATGAGCAAGTGATATTTTCCTATTGTTTAGATCTGACTTTATTTATGTGAGAAGAGTTTGGTAACTGTGTTCATATGGTTCTTGGATTTGTCTTGGCAGATAGACACCCAAATATTGTTTTTTTGTCTATAGTTGTTTTAAATGGAATTTCTATTTCTATCTTTTACTAGTAGGCTTTGTTAGTAATATATAGAAATGCTGATAATGTGTGTGGGTTTATTTTATATCCTGCAACTGTGCTAAAGTTGTTGTTTCCAGTAGGCTTTTAGATGATTTTTTAGGATTCTCTAGGTATATAATCATATCATCTGCAACGAGTAATAGTTTTATTTTGTCACTGCCTCTTCTAATGCTTTTAATTTATTTTTCATTTCTAATATAATGTTGCACCTCTGAGCTTATTGGAAATGTCTAGCTTTTTCCATTACAAATAATATTTGCTGTTGGTTTTAAATAGATACTGCTTATTT
Organism: Sminthopsis crassicaudata; assembly: GCF_048593235.1. Classification (NCBI taxonomy): domain Eukaryota; kingdom Metazoa; phylum Chordata; class Mammalia; order Dasyuromorphia; family Dasyuridae; genus Sminthopsis; species Sminthopsis crassicaudata. The sequence goes on from NC_133619.1 coordinate 494,327,119, forward strand.
TAAAGAAAGCTTCCTTTATCCCTATTCTCCAGTGTTTTTATTAGGAATGGATGGTATTTTGTCAAAAGCTTTTTTTCTGCATCTATAGAGATTATCAGATGATTTTTGTTGGTTTTGTTATTGATATGGTTGATTGTGGTAATGGTTTTCCTGATATTAAACCAGTCCTGTATTGCTATTATAAATCCCATTATATGTTGCTATAATCTCTTTACTAATATTTTATTTAAATGTTTGTATTAGTATTCTTCAGGGGGATTGGTCTGTAATTTTCATTCTCTCTTTTGTCTCTTCCTGGTTTAGGCATCAGTCCCATATATGTGTCATAGAAAGAATTTGGCAGGACTCCTTCTTTATCTATTTTTCCTAATAGCTTACACAGTATTGGAATTAATTGTTCTTAAATGTTTGATAGAATTAACCTGTGAATCCCTCTGGCCCTAGAGATGTTTTCTTAGAGATTTTATTAATGGCTTGTTCAATTTCTTTTTCTAAAATGGGATTATTTAAGTAATTTATTTCTTCTGCTAATCTGGGCAATTTATATTTTTGTAAATATTCATCCATTTCACTTAGATTGTCAGATATTTTGCCATACAGTTGGGTAAAATAGCTCCTAATTATTGCTTTCTTTTTCATTTGTAATAAATTCACTTTTAATTTTTGATGCTCATGATCACATGCCTTAATTCCCTTTTTTCTCCCTTGATTTCAAAACAATAGGCAGTTATAGTTTTCCTCCTGTTTTTCTTACTGCACCTTCCCCATCTCCTTTACTATCTTCATATTCCCCTCCCATCACTTAAGCATGAGTTTTCCCTACCTTTCTGGCATTTTTTTCTATACTCCTTTACTTAGTTATATATCTATTTCCATGGCTTCAAATATTGCCTCTTTGCAAATGAGTCCTGATTGTGCAGAATATCTATCTTAAATTTTTCCTCAGATTCAGTCTTTTATTTCTAACTTCCTCCAAATTTGTGTTCCTCATTCCTCCCTCCCTTCCAACAATGAAAACCTGATGTTCCTTCCAACTTCTCTTTCAAACTGATGGCACCGATATCTTGGTGGTTACCTTGGTCTAATACCTCTTGAATCATTTTTGACTCTTTACTCTCCTTTTTTTCCTTTCATGCAATCACTTGTATTTATAGCAATAGTATTTAAATTTTGTATTTACTGTCACAAAAGGTGTTTTTCATTAAAGATATGGCAAGGCATTTTTTCATTTGTGGGAGAAATATTTTCATAATCAATCCCTATATAAAGTGTATAGGGTTTGAGTGAGGAAAGCCTAGGTTCAAATCCTGAGTCTAATGCTAATTCTGTAACCTGAGCAAGTCATTTAATTACTCTGAGTCCCAGTTTTCTTTCCTACAGAATGACAATGTTTGGAATTAATGATTTTTAAGGATCCTTACAGATCTAAATTTATGGTCCTATGATCTCCACTTAAGGCCAGGACCAGTTTATTGCATGGCTCTGCTTTTAGGAACATGATCACTAACCATTGTTAGGCATATGTTTGGGTTGCTGTTTTTCCCTCTGCTCCTACCTCACCATGATGCAGGCTAATGGGGGACACTGCCCTGACTTCCATTACTCCTTTGAGGGTTTGGAGAATGTATTTCCATTATTACAGTAAGCTTCATGGACTTAGACACTCTCTTTGAAGTCAATGGACCTGGGTAACAATTTGTTCCTGATGCTGAGCGATTTGCGTAGCTCTGCTCAGCATGAAAAATAGTTCCCCAATGCTTATCGACCCCCAGAAATGCTCAAGTTTTCCAGCCTGGCAGCCAAATTGCGAGAACTTAGCTGGGAGTGTTAAGACCTTTAATCATCGACCTCATAAAATGGAAAGAACAGCAGCCTGAAGAGATAAAGTTCTCCCTGTCTAAACCAAGGAAAAGCATGCAATCTTTCACCTAGGCTGAGCTGAGGATGAAAGCATCCAAAGATCTCTGTTTAGATTTTGCTTATATATAATGGGTAGGTTCTGTGTGTGAATGAGAAAGCAAGAGAGAAACATATAGACAGAAACAGAGACTGAGAGAGACGGAAACAGAGAGAGAGAGAGAGAGAGAGAGAGAGAGAGAGAGAGAGAGAGGAGAGAGAGAGTAGGAGAGAGATGAGAGAGAGAGAGAGAGAGAGAGAGAGAGAGAGAGAGAGAGGAGAGAGAGAGAGAGAGAGGAGAAAGAGAGAGAGGAGAAAGAGAGAGAGAAGAGAGAGAGAGAGAGGAGAGAGAGGAGAGAGAGAGAGAGAGGAGAGAGAGAGAGAGAGAGAGGAGAAAGAGAGAAAGAGAAGATGAGAGAGAGAGAGAGAGAGAGAGAGAGAGGAGAGAGAGAGAGAGAGAGAGAGAGAGAGTGAGAGAGGAGAGAGAGAGAGAGAGAGAGAGAGAGAGAGAGAGAGAGAGAAAGAGAGAGAGAGAGAAAATAAGGAACAAAAGAAGAGGAAGAGAAAGGAGGAGAAGAAGGAGACAGAGACATAAACAGAGAATGAGAGACAGAGACAGAGACAGAAAGAGAATAATGGTGTTAGATTAATGATTTTCCCTCCAACTCTAAATCTCCAATGTTATAATACAATAGCTGTCTATCCATGTAAAGAGCTATTGAAATATCCTATGGCAGGGTTTTTAGAAGAGGTGAACAGGGGAAAAAGTATTTCAGAGAAGGCAACTGTCAGTGAAGATGTGATATAAAATCTGAATACAAATAACAACTTCTATGACATAGCATTCTGATATTTACAGAGCACTTACCAAGGCTTGTCTCATTTTAGAAATACTAATTTACATATATATGTATCTTTAAAATTTATAAAGCAATCCCATATATTACCTTATCTGAGAAACTACACAGTATGGTAGGTACTATATGTATTGTTATCCCCATTGAATCGATGAGGAAACTGAGGGTAAAAGAGATTAAGTGACCCTTGGTGATCTTTAATTCAAGGAAGTAGGTAAGAAAAAGTATTTGAATTAAATTGAAAATATAATAATTTGTGTTTTCCTAAAATAAGCATTGGACTGGGACAGCATCTAAATTCTAATGTAACCAGAGCTCAGTCAATGATTAGTTTGAATCCTGGGAAAATTGTGTAACCTCTCAGGGCTGCATTTTCTCACATGTAGAGTAAACCAGATAATCTCAAAGTTTATTTATCACTCTAACTTTCCAGGGCTCTCCCTCAAAGGAATGTAAATTTTGATAGTGAAAACCTTAAAAGATATCTTGGAGTTTAGGAAAATGCCTTAAACCCAAATCACTCTGGCTCTCATTGATTGACCACCGATAAATCCCAAATCAAGCCTCACTTGGTCATGTTTGGGCCCTGTTTTGCCCAGAAACCCTCAGGATCTTTTCTCCCAGATTTATCTGTTTGCTTGTTTGTCCATCTATCTGTTTGTTTGTTTTGACTAGGCAAAAGAGGCCATTCTATGCTTAATCACTAATTAGACTTTGCCTCAGTCAAACTGAAACTTCTTAGCTTAAAAAGGTCAAGGTCTTCCAATATATCTAGGGCCATTACTTGATCTATATCTTGCTACTGGACCCAGATGACTGCAGAGGGAAAAGTGAGATTGGCGACTACATAGACTTCCCTCTCTTTAATCCAATCTACTTTTGTGTCATGTCATCACCAGCTGACCTCTTCAAGAATGAAGAATAAACAGCAATATGTTTATATGTTCTACATATGTAGAGCATGTTACTATCATCTGTAGAACTAATATTAGAGTCATGTTTTTCTTTAGTATTATTGTTTGTCCAAAAACATCCAATTTCTTATCTGGGCCTCTGAAATTATTACCACAACTTAGGAAAGCTGAGGGGAAGAGGGTACAGCGTATAGAAGATTTTGTTTTTTCTCTGAATAAGCCTATGACAGACTTGGAAATTTCCTTCTCTAGAATTATCAAAAGCACATTTTTAAAAGAGCTACTATTATCAATAATAAAGAAATACCAGAAGCTTTCCCAGAACAACTGAAGTAAAAGAATAATGTCACTTCTGCCCATTATCATTTGGCATTGTTCTAAAATATGGGCTATAAAAATAAGATGAGAGAACAAAATCAAAGGTATAACCATCAGCAAAAAAGAGAGTTGCTATCTCTACTTGTAGATGACTGAATATTGTATGTAAAAAACCCCAAGAATCAATTAAAAATTAATTAAGTTGATTAATAACTTCAGCAAAGTAATAACATATAAAAGTCTACAAGAGTTACAAGAATTTCTCAATATTACTAAACTAAAGCAGGAATAAGAGAAATTGCATTCACTATAGCCTTAAATTAATAAACTATCTGGGCATTAAACCATGAAGACATTCATATAACTACAACTATAAAATACTTTTTTCTAAATAAAAGAGGACTTAAATAATTGGAAAAACACTCACTGATCATGTTTTGGCTATGTCAATACATACAATAAAAATGACAAAATTTAATTAGTTTACAGATTTCATGCTATATCTAGCAAATTACCAAGAGGATACATCTTAGGACTAGATAAAAGAATAATACGATTCATTTAGAGGAACAAGAGGTCTAAAATCTTGAGGGAAATAAGGAGAAAAACTACAAATGAAAAGATCATAGTATTAATATACCTTAAACTATCATAAAGCAATAGTCATATAATTCATTATAATAGTTATCTATCTCCTAGGTCTGAGCATTTTTGTGTGTGTGTGACAATCAGGATTAAATGACTGACTAAGGGTCACACAGCTAAGAAGTTTCTGAGGTAGGATTTGAACTTAAGTCCCTGGACTTCAGACTTTATCCACTGTTCCTCCTACCTGTTGAACTCCAAGCATTTTCTTAGATTGTTCCCCATAATTGGAATGCTCTCCCTCCTCATCTTTCTCTTCTAGCTTTCTTGATTTTATTCAAGTTTTAGCTAAAGTCTGCTCTCTCACAATTTGTTTTTCTCATTTCTCCTTAATTTTAAGGCTATCTCTCAGGGTATATTTCAAATTTATCTTATATATGTCTTATTTGTATTTATGTAGTTATTTCTATGTTGTCTCTTCCAAGGACTGTTTTGTGCCTTTCTTGGATTCTTAGTGCTAAGCATTGTGCCTGGAAAATTGTAATAAAATTAATAAATATTTATTGACTAACTAATGTAGCAAGAATTTGTAGAATTGTAAGGTTTGTGATGTTTTTTATATATGTTATCTCATGTGATCTGTTATAAAACAGAAAATAATTCAATAGAATAGACTAGATAAGCAAAAAATATAGAATAAAACACCACAATCCACTGTTTGATAAACCAAAAGCAAAAAACAACTGTGGGAATAATTTCCCCTTTTAAAAAAAATAATAATAACTGCTGGTAAAAATGAAAAGCAGTTAGACAGAAATTAGGTTTAGACCAACCTTCTGTAATAAATATCAGAATAAATACCAAGTCCATCATGAAAAAAAAAAATTGAGAAGAACAAGATCAAACACCTTTCATAATTATGACTAGAGAAATTTCTAAACCAAAGAAGGAATAAAAGAGAACAGAAAAGATAAAACAGAAAATTTTAACTCCATGAAAGTAAAAAATGTTTCCATTAATAAAGTCAATGAAAAGGTCGAATCAGAAGAGATATAACAGGTTTGGAAAAAATATTAGCCTTAAACATCATGAATAAAAGTCTAATAGTCAAAATGTACATTGAATATTCATGAACATATCTTACCAAGAGTCGTCCTATCAACTGATAAGTGGTAAAAAGACATGAACAAGCCATTTTCAATAAAAGAATTTCAAATTTTAAGTAACCATATAAAAACATGCTCCAAATTACTAATAGTAGAAAAGATTCAGATTTGAAAAAGGCCTGAGGTTCCAACTCATAACAAGTAAATTGGCAAAAATGACAAAAGATGGTTCCAACACATTTTGAAGAGGTCATGAACAGGCATACTATTTGAGATTTTTATTTGGAATATTCGAGAAAAATGTCTATAGTAGTCATATTTTGACCTATTGATTATTGTACTAAGCATATAATCAATAAATAAATGTTTAAATTAATGTGTCAGACACTTTAATAACCATAAGACAAAAAAGGGGGCAAAAGACAATCTTTGTTCTTAAAGAGTTCAAAATCTAAAAGGGAGAAAACACACAAAAAAAAGCACCAACAAGCTATATGCAAGATAAATAAGAAATAATTAAGAAAGGGAAAGCTCTACAATTAAAAGGGATTAATAAAGGTCTTCTGTAGAAGATGAGCTTTTAATTGGAATTTAAAAGAAGTTAAGAAAGCCAACTAGGTGAAGATGAGAAGGGAAAGAATTCCAAGTTCAGGGAACAGCCACAGAAAATACCCAGAGCCAAGAGAGAGAGGATTTTGTTCATGGCCAGGAAGCCAATATCACTGAATTGAAAAGTATGTGTTAAGGAATAAGGTGCAAGAAAATGTAGGAAGGATTTAGGTTATGACAGGATTTTGAACATTAGAAGTCTTGCATTTGGATTGTGCATTTGAGTTGTGGGGAGGCACTGGAATTTGTTGAGTGGGGATGGGGGGAGGTCATTCCTGCACTTTAGAAAAGATGGATTAAAGCCCCTTGCAGTATGCAGGAGAAGCAGTATAATAGTCCAAGTCTGTGGGGAAGAGGGCTTGCAATGGTAAGTGGCAGAGTCAATGGAGAAAAGGGGGCATATTTGAGAAATGTTGCAAAAGTGAAATCAAGTGAAATCCTTGGCAACAGACTAGATATGAGGAGAAAAGGGTGAGAGTTAATGAATCAAGGAAGACACCAAATTTGGGACTCTGAAAGATGGGAAGAATAGTATTGCCCTTCACAATGATAGAAAAGTTAAGAAAGGGGAATGGTTTGGGGGAAAAAATAGTTTTTTATTAGATATATTTAGTTTAAGATGTCTATTTCAAGATGCCTTAGGGCAGTTGGAGATTTGAGATTGGAAGTCAGAGGAAAGGTAGGTTTGAGAATCACCAGTATAACAATAGTTATTAAATCCACAGGATCTGATGAGATCATCAAGTCAAATAGTATAGAAAGAGAAGGAAAAAAATGGTTTAGGAGAACACCCTGGGGGACATCTGTGATTAGTGGACATGATCTCAAGGAGGGTTCTGCAAAGGAAATTGAGAATAAGCAGTCAGGTAGGTAGGAAGAGAACAAGAAGATGATAATAATCCAAAAACCTAAAGAAGAAAGAGTTTCAGGGACAGAGAGAAATCAACAATATCAGAGGCTTTGGAGAAGTTGAGGAAAATGAGGACTGGAGAAAGACCACTGGATTTAGTGGTTAAGAGATTATTGGGAACTTTGTAGAGAGCAGTTTTGGTGGAATGGTTAAGTCAGAAGCCAGACTGTGAGGAATTAAAAAGAAAGGAGGGGGAATAGAGGTAACAATGGAAAATACACTTTATACAATAAGGAAGGAAAAAATAATAGAAACAAAGGTTATCTATGTCTGTGTGCATCACACATATATACACATACAATAATATAAATTTAAATATCACTAAAAGGATATTGAAATGTGTCATTTAAAAAGCAGTGAGGGTCCCAGAAAATATGAAAAATTGATTTTAATAGAAAATTAGGGACTACGGAACTGAATGTTGTATACAATGTCAGATATGACATATAGAAAAACGACTACGATGCAAAGACAAATGGCATCAATGAAATTTATTCTAAAATAATCTTTGAACTTGTTAAAAAGCACTGGCCTGGGTTTCTATTCAGCTGAGGTAATCCATTTTACCCACACATACTCATGATGCCAGAAAGTGGCTGGACCCAAGCCCACTCTGAAATCTTTTGTTTTTCACTTATAAGGAGTTTATGGTTGCTTTTGCTTCAAGTGCTGTTTGGTGCCTTTAAAAAAAAAGTGTTTATTGTGTGCACATGTGTTTCTTTCCTTAATCACCATTGGGTTGGATGAGCTCATAGGCACACAGATGTGGGCTTCATTAGTATGAGAATACCATTATGGTGCCACAAAGGCCTACTTAGGTATTGGGCCATGCAAGGACTAACACAGGTATTGGCTGGGAACATATAGTATAAATAAGGCTATCATCCAAGACCATTAAAGTTATGAAAACAACAGGTTAAAGATATCCCAGGCATCAGAGCCCCAGAGACGCCAAGCGTGGGTGAAGACAGGGTCAGACTCCCTAACTCTGGCTTCCAGTTTAGCTGTTTACTGCAGAACTTCTTTGGAAGTCTTTTGCATGATCAGGTCATTTTCTGATTTGCCTGGAGGGGTACTTTGGGCCAGCAGTGAAGAAGGAGCAAAAGCTCCCAGTGACAGGCCAACGGCAGGTTGCTGCAGACCTCCACCCTATTCCTTGCAAAAGCACCTCAAATGCTGGAAAAGGGAAAGCACATAGGTTCATTTACATCACAGGCCACCAAGCAAGTGTCCAATTCCCTATAGGAGAGTCCCACTTTAGAACAAAGAAATGACTTGGGGCCCTGGGAATGTCAAGGCAAAAACTGGGCCTGTGATATGGCTCCTTAGTGCCAGTGAGTCTCCCCCACAGCCTAAAAGAGCTAGAATGTCCCATGTTGCCTGATCAAAATCTCCTCCCCTGGCCCTCCTCCCCTCCTTTCTTCATCTTTATGGTCTGTGCCGACACCAGAGACAATTAGGCACTGTATAATCATCGCTGCTGGGGCTGAGCTTTCTAACACACTCTTCTCAGAAGGGACTGATTACCATATTAAGCATCTTTCACTTGACTAAAATCAGTAAGAAGTTTCCCCTCCTTCTCCCCCAGAATACAGACAGGAGAGCCAAAAAGGAGACACGACAGCAAGCCACAAATGAGGTCTAAATCGGCAGAAACTTCTCTTTATCTTTCCTGGCTTTCATTTCTTTTTGATGTTGAAATTCCCCTTCTCTCCTTGTGTTTTATTTATTTGTATTTTGATTTTTGTTCTTTCCCCTTTTTAACTGCCATTCAGAGATGCTGTCCTCCCCACAGAGTCCTGAACCTGCCAACGTCGATTGGAAAGGGTCTGAACTAGCTCTGGCAGCTTGAATCATCACGTAGCCTTTTGCCTCCAGAGACTGGCCCAAGTGTCAACTCATATCTGACCAATCAGACCCAAAGAGCTCACTCTTGATTGACAGGTGGCTTGTTAAGAATATGGGACTTTCATTCACATTCCCTATAAGTTCTTGAAAAAAGAGAATTGAACCAGTGAAGTCCAGTTTGCAACTAATGCTCTAGTTCTTTCTGTCTTCAGGACTATGTCTAGGTGAGCAAAGTCAAGATGAGAATCAGATATAATTCAAGGCCTAAATCACCCTTGTCTCTATATCCATGATCACCAACAAAAACAACCTGGACCTTCTGGAATACATAAACAATCGAAGCAATGTTTGATTTTTAACCTGTTTTCTGTGAATAAGTGCCTCCATCCTCCATTTTACTTCATACTTTTAAACATGGTTTATTTTAGCCTGAAAATTAATGGTAAGATAGAGGAGATACTTAGACTTTAATCAGAAATTTCAAAGAAAAATCACTGTTCATGACTTATGGTTTCATAGAGGTCCACGAAGCTGTCAATATACACTTAGAAATCTGAAGTGGAAAAAAATGTCAGTATCATGTTTAGATAAATTAATTAAAATATATGTCCCCCAAATTATACTTAGTTTCAATAACTCAACTTTACAAGAATGAAATAAGGGGGATATGGCTAAATAAGTTTAAATAAAATGATCCAACAAATTCAAGATTAGTCAACAGGATAATATGGTAGTCAATAAAACAAATGTAATATTGGCTACATTAAAAGAGTTAAGACTGGTGGACAGGAAAAGTTGTGGTAATCGTCTCACACCCTCTGCTCTGATCATACCATTCATGAGTATTTTGTTGACTTTCCATACCACATGGCAAGAAGGACATAGAAAAATGGGAGATTACACTGAGGAAAGCCACTGGGATAGTGATAAGCCTGGAGTTTATGTCATTCCAGGATTATATGAAAGAAGTGAGGATGTTTAGCCTGAAGGAGAGAAGACTTAGTGGGGCATGATTGCTGCCTCCAACTATTAGAAGAGCTGTCTTGTGGAAGAGATAATTTCTAGTTTTACTTTTTGCCAGAGGGCAGAACTATGAACAATGGGAAGAATAGTTACACGGAGACAGAATTAGACTTGATGGAAGTAAAAACAAAACAAAACAAAAAAACAACTTCCTAAGTATTAAGACTAAACATTAAGCCCAAAGTAAAATGGGTTACTTAAGGAGATGGTATGTTCTCCCTCACTAGAGAAGGGTGAGGTGCCCATTTGTCAAGGATGATGCAGAGGGGACCATTGGTTCAGTTATAAGTTACATTGATTCTAAGTGGCTTCTTCAATTTCATGTTAAATTAGCTTTTCTCATAACTATGACTCTATTCACAAATCCCTCATTTATGTCTTTTCACCTTGTAAGACATAACTTTCAAAGAGATTACATGTATGGAGACTGAATATGGATTAAAGTATAGTATTTTCACATTTGTTTGTTTATTTGTTTGTTTATCATGTTTTTTCCTTTGATTTTTCTTGTATAGTATAACAAATATGAAAATACATTTAAAAGGATTGTACATGTTTAATCTATATCAGATTGCTGTCTTGGGGAGAAATGAGATAAAGGAGGAAAAGGAGAAAAATTTGGACTATAAAGTCTGGAAAAAATGAATGTTGACCATTATCTATATATGTATTTGAAAAAATAAAATGCTACTGAGGAAAAAATAAATTTAAAATATTATGTATATGCACACAAAGTGTTCCTCATTCTAAGAAATCCTAAAATATAAAGATACAAACTGTAAACAGGTAAGAACATCTTAAATCAGAGAATGTTATTCATTTTACATAATGATCCAACATGAAGTTCTTTTAACTTAACCAGCTTTCTGGCACAAAATATGATGTAATTCATAGCAATTCACTTTATAGGGAAGTTGTTGGAGACATGAGGAACTTTTCAGGAAATTTTTCATTGCTATGCAAATCTTCTCTAGTACAAAATAACAGGACTTGTACTCCTTCACCTTATCATGAACTATAATAGCACCATTGTATTGATGCCCAATGATTACATGCATATCTTGTTGCCTATACTTTTGAAAAGTTAAGTCATCAATATATTGTGCCTGGATAAATATCTGGCTCATGAATGATCATCTTCAAATTTAGGAATAATGTCTATAACCTGAGGGAACAGAGGAATTCCCTGCATATTTTAAAACAGTGAGAACTTTTATAAAGTTCTCATGTCATCCTCCACCAATATCATAAAAGGGGAAACAATCCTGATTGAGAGACAGGATAACCTGGTTTTAATCCAGATGCTATACTGTTAGCTTTAAGGCATTGGATAAGTTGTTTATCCACTATGATTTTTAACTATTTCAATTATAAAATGTATAGAAAGTTATGGAAGGGAGGGTGCTAACAAGTTAGGGGGAAAAGGGAATATTCAGAAAAAGCTTTATGTAGAAAGTGGTGTTTGAACAGAGTTTCAGGGGAAAAAATGAAGAATTCTAAAGATAAATGAGAGGAGAAGAAATATTTTAAAAATCATATTTAGTGATTTAAATCTCATGTTTAATTGTATAAAAGACAATTTCATTTGAGTGATGATATCATCAACTAGACTGCAAAGGATTGAGAAGTGAGAGGAAAAAAAGTAGAGGCAATGAATGTAAGTAATTTTTCTAGCACTTATGAAAGAGCAAAGAAATATAGAATGATAGCTTATGGAGCTAACAGTCCAATAAGAGTATTTAAGCATGGTAGAGAGTATTTTAAGCAAGACAACAGAAAAAGAAATAGTAAATAAGAAAGGATAGAAAAGAGGGGAAAGATGGTAGGGTCAATGTGCTGAAGAAGATGGATTTACTAGTACAGGTGTTGGCCTTGTTCAGTCACTCAGTTAATAAACAATTAAGCACAGTGTCATGCAGGTAAAAGACAATTCCTGATCCCATAGAGCTCAGAACCTAAAGAGGGAATCAACATATAAACAACAATGTACAAAATGCTATATATAGGATAAAGGAAGTAATCCAGAGGATAGCACTAGAATTAAGAGAAATTAAGAAAGGTTTCCTATAAAAGGTAAAATTTTAGCTAGAACTTGAAAGAAGTCATAGAAGTCAAGGGCAAAGCTGAGCAGAAAAAGCACGGCAGCCATGAGGGAAATCTTGTCTTCATCAGTTTAAATGAAGAAAGAATAGAGGATTGTGAGAAAGGGAATAAAGCTATAGACTAGAAAAAAGAGGGAGTTTACAGCAAAGATTTCCCAATAGAGTATGAGGTAAGGACCTCAGATGAAACAGCGAGGAAGGGATAGTTTGAGAAGCTTGTGGAGAGAAAAGAAGGTTTAGAATAACCTCTGTGGGAAGTAAGATAAAAAAATCAATTAGGGAGAAATAAGAAGATGGACTTGCTGTGCTGAAGGTCAATTTCAGATTATTTAATTTATAATGGATTCTATTAGTCTGGGTACATGATTTCATCCTGCTTCATTCAGTTATTCAATATCATGTAAATATGACTAGAAAACTCAGATGGTGAGAATAATAGTTGCCTGAAATCTGACAAAATTTAAGTCTCAAAAGATCAAGGTGAAAAGTAATTTGATAGTAAAGCACTGAAATTTTTAAGTAGTGGGTAAAGATTAGAAGGGGAGGAATGTGAATTTGCAATAGGAAGTGATGCCCTAAGAGAGTCCACAGGGAGATGGGTGAATTAGAAATCCCAGTAAAGATTTTAAAAAAATAGTTTAGTAGTGGCAAGATATAAAGATAGCAGGAATGATGAAAGAAAATTCAGAGTTTTTTTTTTTTAATTTTGGAAATGAAACACTTGTGAGTGAGGATATAAAGGATTAGGGAATACATGGGGCTAACTGAGTTAGAGAGGAGGTCTAGGCCCTGAAAGTTGAGGAGACTGAGGAACTTGAAGATCAAGGTGCTTAAGTGAACATCAACATATGTATTGAAATCTCCTAGAATAAGCCAGAAGTTAATGTAAAGAGGAAGACTGTGAACTGGATATTGAAAACTCTGGGATCCAATAGAGAGCAATAAGTAAGATCTGGATTGAGTGATAGGTTTTAGCTAGAGTGAACCTGAAAGGAAGATAGGATGCTAAGTGATGAGAAGAAATGGAGGAGAATGGCTTAAATAGGAAACAGTAAATGTACTCCAAATATTTAAAAGACAGAGAAAAGATGAATACAAATGTGTATATATATAATATATATATACATATATATATATGATCAGTCTTATAAAAACAATGTTATAAAAACAGAATGAGCTCATTAATACCAAAGACAACAATAAAATAAAGGAGTAGCCCATATTGGGTAAAATCAAAGAAAAGGTAGAATCACTGCTTGAGGTGGATAGAATAATAACAATTGATGAGGTGAAGAAGCTCTTGTTTTGCTTCTGTTTCTTTTCTTTTTTCCCTAAGTGCTCTTTGGACAAGAAACCATAGAAAAATAATGATTAATACTGAATGAAAAGCCAAAATAAATGAGATGGTTGGGCAGCATTTTCAGGTATACTCAATGAATTCAAATCATATCCTGAGGATGCTGAATAACAGGGAAGATGATTGCTGTACCTTTTGCTTTCAATTTCCATTTTAACCTCTGGTCCTAGAATATCAGGGCAGTTTTAAAATTATCTCTTCTGGATCTATTTTCCAGATCTGTTGTTTTCCAATGATATAGTTCATATTTTTTCTATTTTTCTTTCTTTTTTTTTTTTTTTTTTTTTTTTTTGGTCTTTATTGTATCGAGTTCTCCTGGGACTCCCACGCTGGTGTCACAGACTTTTTCCGTTGAGCTTCTAAGTTGCCTTCAGCTGGAAAATGTTCTATCCCTCTTTTTGGGTGTTCGGATGTCCTAAAATTTGTTTAAAGTCATTATTTAAAGGAATTTGGAGAAGTTTGTGGAAGAAGTTGGGCAAGTTCCTGTCTTTACTCTTCCATGATGGCTCTGCCCCTCTGCGGTACCATTTTCAATGATCTTCCTCTTTGGCTTTTACTGCTTTCAGTGATCTCTCTCTGACTCTGAAACTACCTCTGTCTGCTCTCTGTCATTGTCTCTGACTCGGTCTCTCTCTGTTTCCGTCTTTTTCTATCTGTCTCTCTTTCTCTTGGACTCATAGAAAAAAGTATAACACTCCTCCCTTTACTTCCTTTCCATTCATTCACTCTTTAGTCTTTTGTAATCTTTCTGATTGCTTAAGTTATCACTCACCTGAAATTGCTTTGTCTAGAGTAGTTAATGGGCTCTTAATTGCTAATTTGGATGATCTTTTCTCAGTTTTTATCCATGCTTATATGTGCTTTTGATATTATTAGCCATCCTCTTCTCCTAGATACTTTTTCCTTTCTATGATTTTGTGAGTAATAATATTCATTCCTGTTTTTTTTGTATAACTATTCTTCCAACCTTTTTCCTGGATCATCATCTATATTATACCCCCTAAATGGGTATCTCTCCAAGGCTCTGTCTATTATTTCTTTTTTTTTTCTTTTATTTATTTTTTCTTTACTCTCTATCAGTAACTTCATTAGTTTGATAGATAATAGGTGCTTTAAAAATACTTGATGGATTGGTCAATAGATTATGTCAGAATAAATAGTTTTCTCTCTAAAATATGGTAGTCAGAATGGGAGAGGAGAATGTCATTAGTTTCAGCAAAACTATTAATTTAGATTCTCAAACCAGGGTTGGGGAATGGAGAGATATGATATAATTGTTTATCTTAAATTGGGAGACTCACTGGACTAAAGAGTAGTCATTAATGGTTTTATCTCCATTTAGTGGGAGATTTGTAGTGAAGTGATCCAAGGATCTAGTCTGTATCTTATAACATTTACCAATGAAGTATAGGTTTGTCAAATTTCTCAAACATTTAGGTCACAAAAAGCTTAGAAAGATAGCTGACACATCAGATGACAAAGTTGGAAGCTAAAAAGATCACTAGCTAGAACAATGGACTGTATTGAGATTTTAAAATATAAAATTTAAATTTATCCCCTGGGTTAAAAACAACTTTACAGGTACAGGAGGAATTCATAATTAGATGACAGTTCCTTTCCCTGTTCCCCCCTCATAAAAATTTGATAGGATAGAGTTAGTGGATACAAGTTCAACATGATTCAACCAAATATGGCAGCCAAAAAAAAAAAAAAAGGTGGGAAAATAATATCCAGGGATGAATTAAGAGAGATATAGTACCCATAATTAGAAAGGTAGAAAGTAATTCTAATTTATTATTCACTAGTCATACTATCTCAGAGTGACATTCAGTCCTGTGTATTACATTTTTAAAAGATCTATTAATATCTTTTTGGATTTATAACAGTTTAATTTCTTAATCCATAATATTACCCTCCCCCACCATAATAAGCTGGTCATCCTTTATAACAAGAATAAAAAAAGGAAATAAAAATCAATTTTGCAAAACCAACATACAACAACATGTTTGACAATTCATGCAATATTTCTCTTTAGGGGGATTACATTTTGGAAAAGAAAAAGATGAACTGGAGAGCAACTGAAGAGTTTAGCTATCAATACAATGAGGGGATTAAAGTATATAATGCATATGGATTAGTGGAAAGAAATTAGAACTATTGACAGAAAAATGAGATGGAGGGGGGACTGTAAGAGGACATAGACACAGAGACAAAGAGAGAAACAGACAGGAGAAACAGAGGGAGGGAGAAAGGAAGAAATGAGAGGGAGAGAGGAAGAAAAAGACAGTGAGAAGGAAAAGGATAGGAAAAGGTACAAGGAGAGGGAAAGGCAAAGGGAGAGAGAGAGAGACAGACAGACAGAGACAGAGACACAGAGACAGAGACAGACAAAGACTTTGAAAGAATATAATATATCTTCAAGTATTTGAAGAATTTTTGAGTTTGTTTTACTAAAAGTATAATTAATAGATGCAAATTACAGAGACATAGATTTAGGTTTAATAAAGAATAAGTTACCTAAACAGGTTATAGATTCTTAAAAATGATATCTTCAGTGAAACTAGATAACCGCTTCCTCTATGCAATATAGAAGAAATTCTTGCTCTATCAGTTGAAATGCATGGCTTCTTTGTTTGTGATCCAGTGATTTTTCTATTTTCAGTCTGTAGTTATTAGAGAATAATTTTAACAGGAGAATAGTATGGTCAAATTCAAACGTATGCTGAAGTCAGCTCAAATCAGCTTTCTGAGAATCCCAATTGCTAAACTTTCAGTGTTGAGCATTTATACCTCAGAATCAGCAATCACCACAAATCAGTGCTTGACTTTTTTTTTTTTTGCTTTGTAGATTTTCCAGACTTAAGAAAGTATTAATAATGCAGATTAGACTTAAAAGTATATTCTTCTTGAATGTCCAGTTGTTAAACATTTATCAACACACTCCTGTATGGCTCTATCAATATTGCTTGACCTTAGTAGAGTACAATAAGAGGCATGGAGAATAAGGTCATCATAGCCTGGAGGTTTGTCGATCTGACCTGTTCCTTACTCAGGAGTGTCCATCTCTCATTTTCATTCTTTTGCATTAGTTTTCCTCCATGATAGAAATCTCTCTTCCTTTCCTAACTCCATTTCTTAGAATAGCTCGGCTCAAATGTCACCTCCAAAATGAAGCCCTTCTTGATATTTTCAATGGTACTGCCCCCCCAACATTACCTTATAATGTTGGTATTCTCATTCATATCCCCCAAAAGAATAAGTTCTGTGAAGGCAAGGGCTCTTCTATTAGTGTCTTTGTATTCCTATATAGTGTAATGCTTGCAATAGAAAATACTTTAAATTCTTAAAGTAGTTCTTAAATTTCTCAAATTCTTAAAGCATTCACTTATGAAGAGAGGTAATAATCATGATAATATCAAACACTACCAATATGTGTGTATGTAATCTTTTCTATCTGCAAAAATAACTGCAAAAATTATTAAATTAATTTTATATAGAAATAATAACATCTATACACAATAGTAACCTCATCACCAATGACTTGCCTTTCACATGTGAAATTCAAAAACTGACTATATATCATTTCACAATTGACCATAATATGTAGAGAATATAAGATTTCAGTGTTTAATGTTTTTGAAAAAGAACTTGATGTGATAGAGCAAAACATTGCCTTAAAGACACTCTTCAAAAGACATATTTCCCTTCCATACATCAAAATAATTCAAGATTTTTTGAAAGATAAAACAAAGACATTTCCATTTAATGACCCTCTGATGATATTCAGGAGAGACCTAAAGCAGGGAGGTTAATGCTTTTCAAAGTTGTTTGTTACTGCAATGAAAGAAATAAAAGAGGAAGGGGATTGATTCCCCATTGATGGTGGGATTTTTCAGATATTCCTGTTTGCAGATCATACAATACTGGTGGAATTAGGCCCCAGAAGACTGCAAAGGCTGTTGGGAGAGATCCACAACTATTTAAAAGAATTTGGACTCAGCATTCTCACAGGCAAGATCAGGTGGATGTAGAATATCTATGCCCAGATTAGGACATGAATTTGGGTGGATAACTCATCGACTTTGTCTGTCAGTGAATATAATGGGGACAGACAGAACAGATGGACAATGAGTTGGGCCCATAGTTGAAAAGGAGGAGCAAAGTGATATGAATTGCTTTCAGAAAATTGTGAAGTGTTTTTAATGACCCCAAGCTTCCTCCAGAAATAAAAGCCCATCTGTTGAATACCATCAATCTACTGGAGTTGATCTGTCACAGCAGGACAAAATACAATAGTTTCCAAAGAAATTAGGATAAATCTCACACAGACAATGTGAGCAGGTTATATCATATGACCAATGAGATATTTTGAATAAACATAAGCAAAAATGTCAACATGGAAATGCATGATAGGAAGAGAAGGATTGGTTATAGTGTGAGGGTATGCGATGAGAAGTGAACATCCAAAACATTTTACTGATATTTTTGAGATAGCAGGGAAATATAGAAAGTTGTCTTGGATGTTTGGTAGATGCCATACACACTGGAGGACTTAGAAAAAGATCACAAATAATGGACAAGAATTGATCTGCAACATTGGGGGGGGAGAAACTAAAATGGATGAGATCACAGATATTTTGGATTACATTTTGCAATTTTTTTCTTCTTAATTCTTTTTAGAATGTAGACAGGAAAGAAGGCACTAGTGGAAAGAAGACACGGAAGTCAGGATGAATGTCTGTTAGATCAAAGTTTTTGAGATGATAGGAATAAAATTGAGATTGTAGATGGAGTGAATATGGTGAGAAGAGCTAATTCATCTCTGAGACTAAAACTAAAGAGAAGAACCAAAATAGGAAAAGATTTTGAAGCACAGATTAGAGGCAGTGAGGGGGCTCATAAAGAATGACTTTAATCTCAGTAGAGGAAGTAGGGTAATATACTGAAAGATGAGTAAAATTAGAGATTTATTTTGTAATTATTTTGTGTGACCCCATCAGGTTCTCTTTATATGTACACTGTCTCTCCAGGGAGAATGTAAGCTTTGTGAGGGCAGGAGCTCTTCTATTCTTGTCTTCGTAATTTATCTATTACACTGTGTGGCACTGAAAATACTTTAAGAATCCTTGTTGATTGACACATTCATAATAGAGGGGCAGAGAAGATGATCATGGGACTTAAGAAGAGAAAAATTTTGTAATATTTGCTATGGGGAATAGTGATAAATGAATGAAAGTTTTGCCTTAAAACAGCAAGGTTCCAGGAGATATTATATAGTATAATGAATTCGGTTAGCAGGGGTTGTGACATTTTTTTAGTAGTTCACGGGAGATAAAATATAGAAGACAGATGATTTGGGTGACACAGAGGTCAATTTTTTCTAAGATGGAACAATGAAAGCACAAGGGGAAAAATATTCCCAGGTGGATGAAGTGATTTCTGGAAATGGTTAAATATAAGGTTATAGTTGTGAAGGGAGGAGAGTAAAGGCAGAAGTCAAGGCATTTAGCATTTGTTAAAAGCCTGCTATCTGCCAGGCACTGCACTAAATGCTGGGGATTCATAACAAGGCAAAACCAGTTCTAGCCCTCAAACAGAAGAGAGAAGGACAGAATCCAGCTCTCTCGTTTTACAAATGAGGAAACTGAGACGAAAATAAACCACACACACACACACACACACACACACACACACACACACACACTAAGTACCTACTATTTGTCAGGAATTGTGCTAGTCCCTGGCAATAAAAATTACATTAATGAAGCAATCCCTCCTCACAAGGAGAAGCTAAAGGACTTTCCTCAATCATATAGATAGTAAGTGGCAGGTCTAAGAGTCCAAGTTCAGCATTCATTCCACTGTAACATGGGGTATGTTTGTGTCTCCATCAATCAGTCACTTGGCTCATTTGACCTCACTTTCTTAGTTACTTCACTTCCATTGTTTGCCCTCTCTTTCACTGAATTGTCTTTAATAATGGCTTTCCTTTGTAAAAGCATTTAATCATAGGCTCATAGGTTTAGAGCTAAAACAGATCTCAGAAGCCATCAAGTTTAACACCTTCATTTTACAGATGGATAAATAGAAGCACAGGGTGTTTAAGCAACATGCCAAAAGTCATCCAGCTGGCAAGTGACTGAAATGAGATTTGAATCCATGTCTGTTTGACTTAAAGTCAGATCCTCTGTCCACTACATGATATGACCTCTCAGAAATAAATAAATACAGACTTGTCCATGTTAAGCATAGATGAAGATTCATAAACAGATTTTCATTTAATTCCTGCTCCAATGGCCCAAGGAGGAATCCCCACTGAAACGGCATCTCTATCCCCACTCAACCTCACCAACAGCCACCTCCACAAAGTCAGAGATGGTATTAACTCCATTCCAGTTCCTAGTAATGCTGCTTCTGAATCCATAGCCCCTGAGGGGTTCATAATGCACTAAGAAAATCAAAGGTCCCTCACCCAGCCATATAGACCTATGGTACCAAGGATACCAGAGGCTTCACACAACACTGCAGTTCAGGATACATGACTTTATTAAAAGTCTAACCCTAAAGACTCGGCACTGAGAATAAGTGCTCTAGAGGCTATACCTTGCTGGTACAATCTAGCATTTGTAATGGCAGAGGCACAGGTCATACTTCTCTTTGGATTTCTGTCTTTCACCTTCAGAAACTGATGTCACCCTCCATACTGCATTACCACTCTTTCTGCTGTTCCTCCACACGTTAGAGCAAACACGATAAACATAGCTATGATGGGGTGGAAGTCCTAAAATGACCAACCACATTTTTATGCCCAAATTTCCCCTTTTCAACTTTTCACCTGCTACTGTTCTACCTTCTCACACCAAGCTGAATAAACAAATTCCCTTTTCCAAAGGATGGTCCTTCTCATAAATGAAGACAGTTAACATGTGTCCCCCTGTCTCTATCCATCTAAAAATATTCTCTAAATAGATAGATATCTATATAAATTTATCTATCTATCTATTTATATATTTATATTTCATAATTCTAGGCTAAACATCCCAGTAACTTGATTTTCATATTACATGATCTTGAAGCCCTGCACCATCCTGATGGCTCTCTTCTGGATATTTTCCTGCCCATCTGTGTTCTTTTCTAAAGTATGGCACTACATATAATACTCTATTGTGGTCTGACTGGGAGACTGGGGCCCACTACAGAAAGACTATCATATTCCTTTTTTTAATGTGTGCCCAGGGTCACACAGCTAGGAAGTGTTAAGTGTCTGAGACCAGATTTGAACTCGAGTCCTCCTGACTTCAGGGCTGGTGCTCTATCCACTGCACCACCTAGCCGCCCCTAGACTATCATTTTCCTAATCCTGAATACGTTTCTCTTAGTGCAATCTACAATCACATTGACTTTCTTGACCATCCTATTACATTATTGATGAAAATTGACTGTTTTGGACTCTAAAAATCTTTTTTTTCAGATTTATTGCAGTCTTTTACTTATGAATATAAAAGGTTACATATTTTCCCTAATGAAATTTCATCTTATTTATTTGGTCCAATGATCTAGCCTGTCAATCTTTTTGAATCCTGATTGGCTTATGGGGTGTTACTAAATCCTGTTTGTTCTGTGCCATCTATATATGTGATGAATATGCCATCTATGCTTTATCCAGGGCACTGATAAAATGTTAATCGGTATAGCACCAAGCACATATCCGGGAGACACTTCACTGAAGGCGATTTTTCAGAAATATTGACTCCAGGAAGAGGAAACAATTCCTTACATCGTTCCTGCTCAGCTGTTATATAACAGTTGCATGACTTTTGAGATGGTGAATGAGTTAATCCTGATCTTTTTCTTCATGTTTAGAGTATTTTAAGTTCCACGAAAAATGAAATGTTTTGAATTAGCAAAGTACTTGACATTTGGAGCAGAATTTTTTCACAAACTTCCAAAGAAGGAAATCTCTTGGGTAGATAGATGCAACTTGCCTGAACTTTCCCCCTGTACCTCCACTTCTTCCCCTCCTCTCTGTATCTTTTCCCTTTTGACCCTCCTCCCACTGATGACTTGGCTTCCCGAACATTCACTCTGATTTTTCTGTCAGCTGCTCTATGAAGCTTGGAGAGAGATGGTCCTTCTTTCTCAGTGCCAAGCATTCGCAAGCCAGCCCTACAGAAATCCAGGCTGGTGGGATGTACACCACCTGCTTACTTGACTCCTTTCCCTTATGAACTCTCCACTGGCTTCTCCATCTCTCAAAGGATGACTGAGTCACCTTGAAGCAAGTAGCAATGACTGGTATGTGTGTATTCTCCAGCAACAACGTGACTGAAATTTTCCTGCTGCTCCAGCAGATTATTATCTTAATAAGACATTTTCTTTCAAAACACAGACTTTTCACTCCACCTCTTGATCACAAAACTTGAGCCAAGCAAACAGTTCCATCTCAGAATATAATCTTCGAATGAAATTAATATTGATTACTAGGGATAAAAATTGGCTTTAGAAGACAGAAAAAAATTTATTTTAGATCAGGAGGGTGGGAGAAAAAGATGAGAAGGAAAGTTAAGCATTAGCAGAGACTATAAATTGATAATAAAGTGCAGGGTGGTTAAATCACTAAGTTAATTAATAGAACATTCTGAAAAAAAAAGTGGGTTTAAGAAAAAAGTGGAATAGATGTAAACAAATGACTTCTGAGAAATAAAAGAAAACCTCAGTGTAGATGGAAGCAAGGTTTAATGAGGCAAAAGGACCCTTAAGCATTGGTCCCTTCTTCAAAGAGGTTGGACTTGAGTCTCAGTCATGAACACAGATCATGATTGCCTCCATGTTTTCAAAAGGGCACAAAATGGGAACCTTAGGAAATACTACAATGGAATTCAAAGGCTCCCTCCTACCTTTCCCCGTGGACTTCTACCTTCCTACCTCATCACATTTCTGGGAGAGGAAGTCATAGCTCCCTTCACCATAAATGTCTGCTCAGGGGTTCACATGTCATGGGCACTTTCCTCTTGTGTGTCATCCAAGAAAGGAAGAAATAGGTTAGTGCAAAGTATATTGTCCTCTGGTATAAACAAAGGGTTTCTTTCCTCCTTGAATTCACTGGCTTGAAACTGAGCCATTTAAATGCCTCCGGGGACATGACTGATTGTTTCTCTTCCAGTAGCTCCTCAAGATTGTTGTTCAATCATTTCCAACTCTTTGTGAACACCTTTGGGGTTTTCATGTTACTGGAGGCACTGGTTTCCCATTTCCTGCTCATTTTACAGATGAAGAAACCAAGGCAAACATTACAGGACTTGTCCAGGAGCCTAAAGCTTTTAAGTGCCTGACGCTACATTTGGACTCAGGAAAACGAGTCTTCTTGAGTCTGTGGCACCCTGTGCACTACAGATGCCATCTAGCTGCCCTTCGAATGTCAGTCTCCCTTTAATTACATCTGTGAAATGTGCTTCCGCTTCACAAATCCTGGGTCTTAATATCTTTATCACACTAGCACTTCCTCACCTAATTGTATCCTGGGCCTGTGATCACAACTGGAGTTGGAGCAATCAAATTGCTCCTTCATTACAATAATAATCTTCTTTCCACTCATCTTAGTCCAGGTCCTTATTATCAATCAATTATCAATAAATATAATTGATCAATTATCGCACCAACCTCCTTCTAGATCTCACTACCCATCTCCCTCTTTATTCCTACTTCAATTCATTCTATACACTGCTATCAAAGCTATGTTCCTTAAATACTGATCTGATTGTATGATTTCTCTGATTAGTCTATTCCAATGATCTCTTATGGACTCCAAGAAAAATTACACTTCTTTTGGCTTTTAAAATCCTATAGAGTCTTGCCCCAACCTGCTGCATCTCTCTCTAGTCTGCCAAACTATCTTTCTCTCTATCCCTCAAGCATAATAATATGTCTCCAGTTTCCATTTCCTTGCCCAAATCTTTTAGAAGCCTAAAATTCATTCCTTTCTTACTTTATAGTATCTCTTTTTTTAAGATGCAGCTAAAATACTGTCTTCTCAATGAAGCTCTCCTGATTCCTTCAACCACCTTGTTGAACCACCTTATATTTAACTATTTTGAACATTGTTATAGTGGAAGCTAGATGGAACAGTGGATAGAGCACCAGGTTTGGAGTCAAGAAGCCTCATCTTTCTGAGTTCAAATCTGGTTCCAGATAACTGCTAGCAGGGTGATCTTGAGCAGTTGCTTAACATGTTTTGCCTTAATTTGTTTTTCTGTAAAATGAGCTAGAGAAGGAAATGGGAAGCCACTCCTGTATCTTTGCCAAAAATCAAACAAACAATTAAATTAAACTCATAAAGAGTTGGACATGCCTGAATGACATTATAGTTGAATTGATTAGGTTTGTGTTTTATAGGAACTTTTTATTTCCTCTATTAGAACAGACATTCCTTGTGAGGACTGATTGTTTCATTCTTTGTTTTACTATGTCCAGAACCTAGGACAGTCTCGGACACATGGCTAATACTTAATAAAAACTCCCTGTTGATTCAAGCACTTACAAATTAGTTTAATTATAGAGAAAGAGTACTTGTTCAGTAAGGCCTGATATAAGATGGGACAAAAATAAACTGTAAATTGAATATAAATGCAAGAAGTTTATTAATGTGGGGAGGGAGAAGAGAGAAGGAAGAAAGATATAAGCATTTATATAGTGTTTTCCATGTGCCAGCCATTGTCTAAGTGTTTTACACTTATTTTCTCATTTGATCCTCTCAACCCTATGAAACGGGTGATATTTTATTCCCATTTCATAGATGAGAAAAACTGAGGCAGACAGAAGTTAAGTTTCTTGCCTGGAGTCACTCACCTAGGAAGTGTCTCAGACTGAGTTTTCTACAGGTTTTCCTTATAGTGCCTTCTAACTATAGGTATCCCACAGGGTTCTGTCCTGGCCTCTTCTCCTTCTATCCTACTTCACTTGGTATTCTCATTGGCTCCCATGGATTTAATTATTATCTCTATACTGACAATTCCCAAATCTATCTCTCCTGAACCATCTTCTCCATTGATCTTCAGTCTCATATTTCCACCTGGCTTCTGGAAAACAGGGCATCTCCTAGTGTCTTAACAAGGGTAACATCATCCTCTCACTCCCTCAAGTTCACAATTTAGGAACCATTTGGATTCCTCCCTACCTCACCCCTCCCAGCCTTTTCCAAGACCTGTGATTTCACCTTTGAGTCATCTCTCCATTACAACCCCTTCTCTCCTTTGACACAGTCGACTCCCTAGTGCAGGCCCTCATTAGCTCAGGCCTTGATTACTGCAGTAGCCTGCTGGTGGGTCTGCTTGTGTCTCTCACTCTTAATCCAGCCTCCTTTCAGACATTAAAATGATTTTTCCTAAAGTTTGATACTCTACTTTGTATTAATTATAGATTGAGAATTGTATCTGGTCATTGAATCAATGAAATCTCCCCATTCAGTCAATCTGAGCAAAGCCACCCTTCATCTCTGGGCAACCAATCACAATATTAGTTTAGTTTGCATCACTGGATTGCTTCTGGTACCTTATGTAACCATGTGCATTAAAAAAAAAAAAAAAAAAAAAACCAACTGCTCTAATTGTCAGCTTCATTCTTGACTCCTGAAGAGTTTTGGATACATTCTATTGACAATGGCTAACCTTGCTAACAAGTTGATCATGCTCAATTTTTTTGCCTCAGTTTCTTTTTATTGCAGGGTTTGAGGTTTATTTGTTTTTTATAATTGCACAAATCCAATCATGTCATCCCCTACTCAATAAGCTCTATGACTCCCCATTGCCTCCAAGGCAAAATGTTCTGTTTGACATTCAAAGACCATAATCTAGTCCCCTCTTGCCTTTCCAGTCCTCTGAATCTTATTCCTTCCACACACATTCCTAGACCAAAGGACTATGGCTGCCTGGCCTCCTGCTTGTTTCATTAACAAGTCACTCCATTTCTTGGCTGCAGAGATTCCCCCCCACCATCCTCTATGCCTCAAATGCTCCCCTCCTCCACAAATTTCGCTTTTACAGAAATCTTTCCCCATCTCTTCTTAATTCTGGTGCCTCTCCTATGTTAATTATTTCCTATTTATCCTGAATATACCTTACTTTGTATATATTTATTTACACATTTTCTCCCCCCATTAGATTATAAGCTCTTTGAGATCAGAAACTATCTTTTTCATGAACTCTCGTTGCTTTGAACTCTATTCTCCAGCCCATGGGTATTAGGAAAGCATGGGTCTTGGAATCCAAGAAAATCCTGGGCATCCTATAAGAAAGGCTGTTTTGATTTTGTTTGTTTGTTTATTTTCCCCTGGCCAACACTTTATTACATTATTCATTTGAATGCTGCATAGCAAATGTAGCTTAGACTTTGCTAGCAAATTTAAAATGTGTCTGTAGAGGCTGAGAACCTATACTTTTAGTCTCAGTGGTTCACAACTCTCCTAAAGAATCATATCTTTCATAACAAACCTAATACCTTTGTTTCAGACTATCCCTAGCCCTTTACAGATCATCCCCATAATGACTCTATGACTCACTCCAATTCCCATTTCCATCATTCTGTATAGAATAGGAAGCTAAGCAACTCTCCAAATTTTCTTTGGATCATTCAACAAGTTGATAATATAGGCAAGATCAAGACCTTGAGTCTCTCTATTAATCATTGAATTAATTTATTGATTAGTGAATGAAAAATATTTATTAAATGCATATTTTGTGCCTAGGGACACCTCAGTTATAAATAATCATTAAATATTTTTATAACTACTACATGCAAGGTGAAATAATAAATACAATATAATATCATGATTTGGTTGTCAACTTGCAAAGGTGTCTGATAATAAATGACAAATAATGGTAAGTGTTAAATGGCAAACAAAGGAGATGAAAGAAATGAGAGAAATGAGAGTTCCATGGCAGAAAGGATCAGTTTGGGCTGCAGTGGTCCTGTGAAGGGAAAGGATCATGGAGAAGATGTTTTAAACTGAGCTTACAAGTCTGGATAGGATTTCAAGAAGAGGCAAGACGGAGATTCCGTGGTAACTTAAGATCCCTTGGGAAACCAAGTCAGCCCTACATCATGCACTCTACTCTCAACCTCTACAGCTGATAGTACCAATATGATTAAGGAAGCTCCTATGGATCCTAGAAAATTACCAAAAATTCCTCATTGAGGGAAAATAAATGCTCCTATCTGAATTTCTCCACCATTTTCCTCTTCCTCTTTATTCTGATTAATGATCCAGAAATTTGTATCTCTTTCTGACCCCATTCAACAGTCTTTAATCAGTCAATTATTCCTCTCCCTGTGTTCCTGACAAGTGGACTCAGGCTTCAGGGTGCTGAAGTACATACATTGCTGTTTCCTATAGAAAAACTCAGGTACTCTGGACCCCGTGTTCTAGCCTTGGACCAGAAACATTCTATCCTTCCTCCTACTCAGATTCATTTCATTTCTTTGAACCTTGTTCGTGTCCAGTCCCAAAACCCTTTGGCAAAGTCAAGTGAGCAGATTGCTAGTAAACACAGCATTTTATCTCTCTCTCAGGCCATTGTTGAGCAAGAAAGAACAACATGAGCAAAGATATAAATGGCAAGAAATTTCTAGGTTTGTTTGTATGACATCAGATAAGCTGGTTTGACCAGGACAGAGGATTTGTGCATGAGACAGGTAAGAAACAAAGCTTGGAAATTAAACTGGAGGCAAATTGTGAATGGACTTGAATAAGAATGAGATCTTCCTTCCTATCCCTGCTCCCTTCTCCCCAAATAGTACAGTCCAGCTGCAAAAAAAACCCCTCCAAGTTTCATTTACTATATAGGCAGCAACTCCATTAAACTTCAAAGCATCACTTGAGAGAGGATTATTTTCTTACCAAGGTGACTGAAGGTATTTTGGTTCTAAGACTTTATGATCACATTGTCTCACAGGCAGCTTGACAACGTCTTATGTCTCTGACACTGGAGGGATTTATTCACTTGAAGCCAGGCACAAAATCCTTGGCGAGCATTGTATGTAAAATCTGGCTTTATAAATAAACACCACTTTGCCCTTCTGTCTCCCTTCCTGTTAAAGACACATACACACTCTTGCTATACCTTAATTAGTTAAGACCCTGGTCCTAACTGGAAGGCAGGTGTTACACTTCTGCATTATTAGGCGTTACCTTGTCTCTTGAATTGATATGATTATATTCACACTTCTCTTTCTCCTCAAGTTTGGGGAAAATTGAGGAGATAATGCTGGTAAAAGGATTCCATTTGAGGAGCTTAACAGAAAAAAATGAAAAGCATTTGTCCTAAAAACCATACTGTCTTACAATGTCGGAAACATCCTTTCTTTTGTTCCCTGTGCCAGCCCAAATATATGCAAACCGCTTGAGGACAGGACAGTTTCAGTTCTGTTCTTTCCCTGGCACCAACCCCAGTGCCTACTTAGTAAACATTCGATGATTTTATTTGAATGTACTTGCAAAGAACAATAAGGATAACTTCCAAATCAGGAAATTTCAAGGCTCACCTTTGCTACAAACTGGCTGTGTGGCTCTGGGCAAATCACTTAGCCTCTCATGCCTCACTCAGATCTCCAAGACTGTAGTTTGCAGAGAAACTACCAATCTACACCGGTGGAGGGGGTTCCTCCTGGGGAGCTCCCCAAACTAGTGAGATCACAGGTCAGACTATTTTTTTTTAATAGCTGATAGAGACATTCTGGAGTAGGATGTTCTGAAAGCTTTGACAAGAGGTCCCCTTGGTGGGTCTGATGGGGAAATGAAGGCTGTGTAACCTGGGCTTTCTGATTTCTGGTACTTTACTTTTTCCCTAATTCAATCTGTTCCTTTTGTAGTGTTATTACAGTGAATTGGGGAGGCCTGCTGGTCACTTAGGGTACAAAGAGCCACTTCATGCTGATGTCTCAACCTACAGCTTTCCCCTTGTAACCTTTTAGCTCTGTTCCATTTAACTGTTTTCCAAGGCAGCATGCTAGAGTTAAAAAAAACACCAGTCTAGGATTTAGGGAGAACAGCAGGCCCTGACTCTGCTGTTAAGTAGCTATAGGCCACTGTCAAGTAATTCTTCTCTCTGGGCCTCAGTTTCCATATTTGTAAGACAAAAGGGTTGGACTGGAGAATCTCTACGATCCCTTCTATACACACACACACACACACACACACACACACACACACACACACACACACACACACACACTATGGCAAGTTTCCCCGATGTTTATACAGCCATTGTACTTGGCCTTGCTTGGGTGGAAAGTGCTTCTATCTCCCAAATTCCTCATTTCCCTCTGAATTTCCACTTTTAGGCAGCTTTCTGTATATTTAAATAGTGCTAACCTGATGTCATTTTTGTTCCAAGACCTTTCCAAAAACAAATGATTGCTGCTTCCATGGAGCCAGGAAATCTAATTGTGTGAATCTGAACAAGTCATTTAATTTCTTTGTGCCTCAGTTTCCTTAACTGTAAAATGTAATTAATGATAATACCTACCTCTCAAAATTGTTCTGTGGATAAAATAAAATAATATTTGCATTTTGCAAAACCTAAAGTGCTATATTATGGTACCTATTATTATTGCTGTTGTTATTGTTATTCCCTTCCTAGTGTTACAAATCAAAGCACAGCTAAAGGGACACCAAACTTCAAGTGAGGAAGTCCTGATTGTGCATCCTGCCTCATACATTTGTATTAGCTGTATGACCCTGGGCAAATTATTTAAGTTCCCTGTGGCTCAGTTTCTTTATCTGCAAATATTAGGGGGGGTCAGACTTGTTTGTTATTCAATAAGTATTTATTAAGTACCTACTATGTGCCAGGCACTCTGCTTAGCTATAGTTATAAAAAAAAAAGACAAAAGACAATCACTACTTAATTACTGAAATCAAGACAGGAGCCACATCAGACCGGACTCAAAACTCTGGCAAGCTTGATCCTACAGATAGAGCTGCAGTGGAAAGTTGAGAACTGAATTACTGAATCCCATTGATAAGATGCAGCAGCATCTGCTAAGTCTGGCATGTGTTTGGGTTAATGGGAACATCAGATTTGTATGTCTCTCCATGGCTGTGATTTGGGACAACAGAATGATATGCCTTGAACTTGATTCTCAATTAAAATAAGCCTAAAATAAGCTCATAAAGAAAACATTTTCACAATACCAGCAACACACTCCCCAAAGTTTTGAAATAAGTGAATATTTTAGATCAAGAAAAATTACTATAATTACTCCTGGGTAAAGCCATCCATCATGTTTGAAGCTACTATGGAGGGTATATTTTTTTATCACATCACAATTCTTAGATTTGAAGACACATTAAGAAAATGTTTCATTTTTGTATTTTTCCCTGAGGCTGGGGTTAAGTGACTTGCCCAGGGTCACGCAGCTAGGAAGTTAGGAAGTGTTAAGTGTCTGAGACCAGATTTGAACTCTGGTCCTCCTGAATTCAGGGCTGGTGCTCTATCCACTGTACTACCTAGATGCTCCTATATTTCTTTCTTAAAAGAAAATATTAAATAAACATAATAATGGCAGCAGACTATATGAAAAAAATCTTTAGGAAACAGTGAATGTTGTTGAGGATTTGAACTCAAAATGTTTGAGTTGAACTTCTCCAATGCTATCTATTGCTAATCTTCTTAAGTTAAGGTTTTACATAATTTGGGGGTTTTGTTTTTGTTTTGGGGAGGTATTTGGAGTTAAGGGACTTGCCCAGGGTCAAATAGCTAATACATTTCAGAGACTAAATTTGAACTCAGGTCCTCCTTATTCAATGCTCCATGTATTTGTACACCTTGCTGCCCCACTTACATAGCTTTATGAATACATGAAATTTTGTTCAGGCAACTGAATAGCATTTATACAAAATTGGTTTATTATTATTTAGTATCAAATAGATTTTGTTAAATATTAAATCCAGTTATTGAGAATAATAATATCTGAAATGGTATTATCAGAGATAGCATAGCTAGTATTACAGTACAATTCTTTCTGAAAATCATAGAATCTAGGAATTAGAAAAAAATGTTAGATCAGAGACTGGCTGAGTACCCAGACTCCATCATGCCAAGTATTTTAAATACCAGGATAATTAGCATTAGAAGAACTAGTGGATGATTGGAAATTAATAAACACGGCAGGACTCTGTGAGAATAATGCCAAAAGTCACCAAGGTCAAAATGAATTAAAGGTAAAAATGAATAACTCAGTGCGTCCATGCTTAAAGCAGTGTCTGGCACATAGTAGGCACTTAATAAATATTGATTAATTATTAAGTGCTGAAAACAAAAGTGATTGCACTATTGCTGCTGTTTGTGATTGTGTTTTTAGCTGTGCTAGGAACAAAAATATGAGCAAATCAGTAAGAAATAAGACTGGAAGAATTAATAACAGATAACAGAACCTTATAATTCCTTATGTTGCTTCTGTTTTCTTTAGCAAAGAGAACAACCTTTGGGCCGAAAGAAATAGAAGGATCAAGTAATACTTACACTAGATGGTGGGATTGGGAGGTAACATAATAAACAGCTAAGGAGTACAGTTAATAGTGCCTTTGACTTGTCATAAGGAAAACCTGAGTTCAAAGATAGCCTCATTTACTAGCCATTTAACCTCAATCTGTCCTCATTTTCCTCATCTATAAAATGAGGATAATAATATCACCTACTTCCTAGCATTGTTGTAAGAATAACATGAGATGTTTTTAAAGTGCTGTGTTGACACCATATAAATGTTAATTATTATTTATCATTATTATAAATTGTAGTAGTAGTAGTAGTAGTAGTCATCTGAAAGCATTCAAAGACTTGTCATTTGGTTTGCTCTGATTGGTCCCTGAAGAAGGGATTATGGACAAGGACAGAAATTATAAAAATCAAATTTAAGGTTTAATATAACGAAGAAAAATATCCCTTACTCCTTAGAGTTATTTCCTACCTCAGAAAGTCATGGGTTACCTGTTTAATTAGGTCATCAAGCGGAGGCTGAATAACCAATAACAAACAATATTGAAGAGATGAAAACTATTTAAATATGAGTGGAATTACCTCCAAGGTCTCTTTTAGATTTGAGAGTCAATGATTCTATGACCTTCAAGACAAGCTGAGCCAAAAATAATAAACAAATAAAGAAACAAATAAATAAACAAACAGATAGATAGATAGATAGATAGATAGATAGATAGAGAAATAGAGAAATAAATAAATAAAAGATAGGGTTGAATCACTTCAGTTACCACCCACAATTCTAGATACTCAGACTGTCCTTGGTCTCTTCTCTATATCAGTAGCTCACCATCAGTCATCTGCCAACTATGAAATACTGCAGAAATGTATTTGGATTTGCTAAAAGCACTTGATAATGCCCTTTGAGGTTTGTATGAATTAGGAGACCATCTTAGAATTGTAGATTTTCTAGTGTCTAACTAGGAAGTGAAATTTCAAGTAAACTCCTTGAAAGGAATTTTCTGAGGAGACTGGTACATAGTAGGAGAGATCTGCCTCCTCACTCCATCCCATCTTGACTTTATGAACTTTAGAGGATCAGAGGAAGTGGATTTTATCCTCATAACACTCCAAGGAACCTTGACTGCATTAGGTGTTGAAAATAAAATAAAAACTCTGAAAAAAGGCAGCATTAGAACTCTCGAGGAACACAGCAGAAAGCTGTATACCTTACCTAAGGGAACATCTTTAGAATTCTAATAAAAGGATTTTTAGGACCTATGAGTTACCACTTTTGCCACATGCACTCCAAGTTAGAGCTTGATTTCCCTTAAACTCTATTTACTGTATTTACAGTTTGAATTAAATTACTAGAGGATGGGGGAAATGCTTTGAACCACTTCTTTTCTTATACCACTTTTTAAAATATACCTTTCTAAAAGCTAATTAAGTTACACTAATTAATGTCAACTGATAGCCAAATGGGGGAGCACTCTGGTAGGAATTTATGAACTACAACATTAGGAAAACTACTCTTGCCCCTCTAATTCCAATTCTTCAGCATGTTCTAGAACAGAGCTTCTTAAACTTTTTTTACTCATGACCCTTTTTTGCCCAAGAAATCTTTACATGACCCTAGATATATAGTTATATGATAGGTATACTGAAATCAAATGTTTATTGGTAATAAATCATAATTTTGTGATCCTCACATTCAATTCTTATTAAACTCCATCTCCTTTTCAGTCTACTCACATCAAATATAACATCATTCATATTCCTAAAATTAGGGGGCTGCAAGGAATAGTTCAAGAAACTGGCTGCTAGAACCACAAGGGCCAGTGTCAATGGGGATTGGAAAAATAATATGTACTACAATGAGAACTGTTGTGTTTCTCTTGTAACACTTCAGGTTTGTAACATTTCAGTCTTTTTTGTTGTTGTTATAGTTCATTCATATTCTTTTCTTTGTGAATACCCTCTCCTTGAAGTTTTCTTGGAAAAGATATTGAAGTAGTTTGCCATTTCCTTCTCCAGCTCATTTTACAGATGAAAAACTGAAGCAAACAATGCTAAGTGATTTTATAAGGGTCTCTGAGCTAATAAGTATCTAAGATTGAATTTGAACTCAGGTCTTCCTAACTCCAGGCCCAGCACTCTATCCACTGCGCCATTCAGTTTCTTTAGCAGCAATTAAACAAAAATAAAGAATTTTTAACTGATCATTTTGTTTTTAAATAGAAAAAGACCTCTTTAACTAACTGCTAAGGCTGACTGCTAAGGTTTGGTTTATTTAGCATTTGGAGGGTTTGATTTGCTTTCTGGTAAATATTGTCCAAGCATCATTTTGGAATGGGTGCATGATATTTCTGAGGCCTTTTGCTATGGGAAATGTGTTACTTTATAAAGCTAAATCTTATTATTTCTTCTGTCAGCTCCAGATTCCCGAAGAAACAGAGAGCATGTGTTTAAATGGGGAAGATATTTTGTATACATGTGCCCTATATAGAAGATTTATGACAACATTGTGCTTTATTTATCGGGTGACTAGCATCAGTAGTGTCACATAAAACTACACAGTCAAGAGACATTAGAAGATGGCATAGATGAGAACAGATGAAATAGATAAAATCTCCAAAGGCTGCGGAGAGGAGAAATGATTTTAGGCTGGCTCTTAAAAGCATTTACATAAATAACCTCACAAAGATATCTACTCTTCTTGAATTTCTGTTATGTGTTTTAAATTTTTGTTTTGCTTTAGTTGTGAGTTAGTTTTGGAATTCTTTAAAACAAAATGTGAATTAGATGGCCAAGTCAGAAAGATTTCGTTTGCAGTATAGCCTTTGAGCCTCTGATACATATTGGTATAGTGACACATAATTCTATCCCTGGACAATTTAACCCAGACAATTTTTTAAGATAATAAATTGCAGGATAATTGTTTGATTTGTATTGCTAGAGAGAATTTCCTTACCAGGATTTCTCCATATCAATGAAATCATAGACACATTTTAATAAAAACATCATTTAAGAATTAGTCATTACTTTTAGTTTATTATTCTGAACCTTCGGTCTTTGTGGGAAATTATGTGTAGCCTTTAAATGCCCTGTTTTATTCTCTGCTCACAAATTTTGTCAGAAAAGAAACTACTGAAGTTAATTACAGTCAAGATATATGTTGGACTGCAAGTAAGGCCCTAAAAGTTGCAAATAAACCAACAAGTCCAATGTATGAATGGGGAGGGATAAACAAAGCCATAGTAACAGAGGCAAACTGAGAGAGTAAATGGAATACTAGACTTGGAGTCAGAAATACTTGGGTTCAAACCCTCTCTACCATACTATATAGGCAGATCTCTAAGCCTCAGTTTTCACCAAATGCCTCTCAGCCCTCATCTTTGAAATAGATGGATTTTTATTGCATCAAAGGCACTGTATTGTTGAAATAATATTTGTAAGGACCTTTGAAAATATATGTTAAAGTTCTAAGTGTCAGTAAAATTCTTACTAAGCTCCATCTCCTTTTCAGTCTACTCACATCAAATATAACATCATTCATATTCCTAAAATTTGATCAGTTAAACTAATTCACGACTACCATATACAGATTCAAGGCAAGAAATTGTACAAGGAAACCATCATGTAACTATTTAAAAAAAAACTTCTGTTTTGTTGAAATTTCACTTTAAATAATCAATAAAAGAAAAAGGGAATTGCTCCTTTAAGAAACTGCCAAAAATATTTGGCAGAAAGAAAAACAGCTTTGAAAATTCTAAAAGCTGAAAAGTACAGTTAAAATATAATGTTTAGTATTCTATGCAAAACAACTTTAACAACAAAGCCAAGAGATCAGTTGAGAAGAGGGAGTTAGCAGAGGAACTCTACAAGCCTGGTTGCCATGGGTAACCTTCTGATTGGAAGGAGATCATCATGGGGGATCAGCTTTACCTGCCTCACTCCATATTTTTATTTTGTATTTCTGATGGCCAGAGGAGACACATAGGACACCAGAATGTGCTTAGAAAATGAGGAAGGTGAATAGTTGCCTGGAAGTTTAGGTTCAGAGAGAAAGCACATAGAGAAAGGTAGTTATCCTCCAGCAAGAAAGAGCTAAGACTGTTGGTTTCTAAGATGAATGATATGCAAAGTTAGATACAGCCCTGTTGTTGCTGATGTCCTGTTGCTTCTGTATCCCTGAGCCCAATAGCCTCATTTTGGGTGTTCTTGGCAAAATGATTTGCTATCTCCTTCTCACTTTGCATATGAGGAACTGATGTAAACAGGGTTAAGTCCAGGATCACAGACAGAAAACACTCTTTCAGTAATTTCATTGGTATAAACACCTCCAGGACTAGGAAACTTCCTGTAGCAATTCCAATTCTTTCTCTACAAGTTGTAAGTCTTGAAGAGTTGTCCAGAGGTAAAGTTAACTTGCCCAGAGTCATGCAGCCCAAATGAGCAGGTCACTCTGGATCCATGGCCAGCTCTTTATCCTCTGCACCAGTGGTATTAAACTCAAATAGAAATGGAGGCTCATCCAACACAAGGATCTTTAAAGAAGATGGATTGATTTAGTTTCAACATGTGGTATCATCTGTTTTATTGTATTTCATTTATTTACCTCCTAGTTACATTTTAATGTGGTTTAGGTCACACTGGGGTATCTGACGCCTCTTCTCTCTATATTATTTTTGCCTTTCCTGGCTGAGCCTCAAGCTCAAAATCAAACAAGTTCAAATGACCTTGAGGAAACAACTCTCTCCAAGAGTCTCCAGTCATTAAAAATTAAGTACCAGGTGCTAGGGTTACACAAAAAAGGAAAGACAGTCCCCACCATCAAGAATCTTACGGTCTAATATGTTGCAAAGCAGGTACCAACCTGTATTAATAGAAGCAATTTCCTCAGTAGGAGCTCCATAAACTAATGCAAAGGTGTAATCCAAAACCAAAATTCAAGCCATCATGCTAGATGGCAAAGGTTCATATGAGAAGACCAAAATCTCTGCCCTCCCAGTGCCCACATTCTCCTTGGGGAGATATGATGTGTACATGCACATAGGCGTTTTTACTTGACATTGAATGATAGAAGTGCACTGGGAATAGTTGAAGAAGTAACACCTGAAGGGCTTAGATAAGGCATCAGAACAGGTGGTGAACCTGTGCTGAACTCTGAGGAACTAGGGATTCACAAAAGCCTTCACTTAGCCAGTTACGTTTTTAAAAAGTACTAGTTTTCAACATTTACTTTTATAATATTTTATTTCCATTTTTTCTCATTCCCTTCCTCTTCTCCCTCCCCCAAAATAACACTCAATAGATATCAGTTATACATGTACAATCATATCAGATATATTTCCACGTTAATTATGTTGTGAAAGAAGAATTAGAATAAAAGGGAAAAATCACAACAAAAATAAAGACAACCCCACAAAAAATGAAAATAGTATGCTTTAATCTTATTCAGCCTCCATATTTCTGCTTCTAGATGCGGATAACATTTTTTCATCCCAAGTCTTTTGGAATTGTTCTACATTATTGTATTGATGAGAATATCAAAGTTGATCATCCACTCAATGTTAATGTTTCTGCTTAAATGTTGTTCTGGTTCTGCTCACTTCACTCAGCATCAGTTCATGGAAATCTTAACAGGTTTTACCTGATATCTACCTGCTCATCATTTACATAAAAATATTACAATCATTTACTACAGTTTAGCCATTTCCCAACTGATGGGTATCTCCTTGATTTCCAATTTTTTGTCACCAAAAAAGAGAGCTGTTACAAACATTTGTGTACAGTTATTTTTGTAAGGAGAGCCCAGTCTGACATAAGAAAAATGAGCCAGCCATTATGCTACTATCTGGCTAGTGGATTCTGAACCTTTTTTCACATCATGAATCCCCTAGTGGAGTCTGGTTGGAACCCACTGACTCTTCCTCAGAATCATTTATTTAAGTGCATAAAGGAAAATACATAGGAATACAAAGGAGACTAATTATGGTAAAATTTCAGTTACCTATCTACCCATCTATATCTTTATCTATATCCATAGTTATATCTATAATTAGAGCTATTAAAGTTCATGGACCCCAGGTTAAGACCTCCTTGCTAGTAATTGCACAGCAACTGGCTGCCATTTGATTCAGTTGTCTTTAAGCCTTGAAATATCCAGAGAGATTTTCTCATTAAATAGAGAACAGTCTGTCTCTTCTGCATTTACATCACTCTAGATATATTCTAGTTTATGTTAAAGCTTTGAATTATTTTATATTATTTTACCTAAGTGCAAGCTCTGATAGTTTCTACCAATTTGAATATTTAATTGACCCATACTAACCTAGCATTTATGAAACACCTATCATGCATCAGTAACTGTTCCAGGGGGCTGCAGGGTTTTACTCCAGGAGAGTTTAAATTCTACTGCAGATATAAGAATTAGGTATGAAGAAGCATACATAAGTATAATAAAAGTAGGGATTGGGGAGGGGAAAAGGAGAGATAAAAGATGTGTTCTTGGAATATTTGGTGAGAAATGGAACATAATATAGGAGAGGAGAGCTGGATCAAGGAAGGCTCGATATGTCTAAAGCTACACTAGGGTTTGAAGAAAGAGACAACTAGTTGGCACAGTAAGTAGTATTATGCAGGGAATGAAGAAGACCAGAGTTCAAATCTAGTCTTAGCCATTTAACCTGTGTTTTACTTAGTTTCCTTAACAGTAAATTGGGGCTAATAATAGCATCAACCTCCCAGGGTTATTGTGAAAATCAAATGAGATAATGATTATAAAAATTTTAGCACAGTGCTTGGCACATAATAAGAGTTATATAAATGTTAGCCTTTGTTATTATTAAGGAGGAGATAAAGGAGAAATTGTAATGCAGTTATGGGGAATTCAGCAGTAAAGCAAAATTGAGGGCCACATAGAGTTGGAATAAAGAGTGCAAGAAGGAAATCAGTCTGGAAAGACAGATGAGAGCCAGTTTCTAGAAGGTCTTAAAATTCAAGCTGGAATATTTCTATTTCATCTTAGGAACAATGGTAGCCAATGAAGGGTTTTGAGGGAAGGCGGGGACTTGATTAGACTTTTATCTTAGGAGGACTATTTTGGCTATGATGGATGATCAGTTGAAAAAGATAGAGACCACAGAATCTGAGTGGCTACAAGCTTTTTAAAATAGTACAAATGAGAGGAGATGAAGGGTAGGTATTGTCGGTATAAGAGAAGGGGACAGATCCAAGAAATGCTGTGTAGGCAGAATCAACATGCAGAAAGAGAAATGTAGGGAAACAAGATAAAATGGACCAGTATGTCAGAAATGAGAGGCGACTGAGAAGGAAAACTCAGACAGGGAGGAGTATCAGAAGAAAAGGGTGTCATGAAAGCCAAAAGAAGGAAGCCAGTATCCAAAGGGATTGGAGCAAATCAACAGTACTGAAAGCTGCAGAAAGGTCAAGGAGGATGAGGACTAAGAAAGGGCTGATGGATTTAGTACTTAAGGGATCACTGGCAACCTTTAAGAAAGCAGTTTCACTCAAGTGGAGGGTTCAAAGCCAGACTGAAAAGAACTCAACAATCTGTGGTAAGGAAACAGAGACAGTATCAACTTCCCTTTTTAAAAGAGATTTTTGGTTTTTTGTTTTGAGCCTGAGTCTCACTGTCTCACTCAGGCCAGAAGTACAGCAGCCTCTCCTGGGATCAGTCCCTGTACTAATCAGAATAGAAACTGTAATGTACTGCTTCTTCTGTCCCTCCTTAAACAGTCCTGTATTTCCCTACATATAGCAGCGAGCCTGCCACATAACAGGCATTGTATAAATACTTGTTTGCTCTCTCCTTTCTCAAGGGCTCAGCATATTGGTGGTTCTTTATTTTTGAAGAGGACCATGAATTGGATTTTAATTGAGGCAGAATTGCAGTCAGTTTTATTTGAGTCTTTAAAGTCCAGGAGGAGACAACAGTCAGGATGATTGGGAATGACCGGGATTCAGTGGATGACCTTGGTGTCTTAGATGTCTGACCAAGCCTTAAGCACTCCTTGGTGCCTGTTTCAGCCATCTTCATGACTATTGAAAAAAATTGTTCTCATCTAGCTATTCTGCCAGGGAAAATCTTCACATGCTTGGGGTAAATACTGTCAGGTTTGAGAACTATCATTACTCTCAAACTGGTTTAACCCATTTACTGAGATGGCTTTATCAAGGTGGGCTGCTGCTGCACATGCTGTATATAGGTTCTCGGAGCCACAGGTGAGAGTTGGGTGACAAGTAGACACTAAAGGTGGATGAGCAGCCCTGAAAAGGGCTTTGTAATACTCACACCAGAGATATTAATCCTCCCTGAACACACAATACACATTGGGGTTAAACTTAGTTGGATACTTGCTTTACTGTAGTCCTGTTGTCATTCAGAACAATCTGGCTCAAAAAAATCCTCCATCCTCAGCCTCTTAAGCATCAAGAACTATAATCATGCATCACCATACTTGGCCCCGAAAGTTTTTCAAATTAAGAGAAATATGTGGAATTATAATCTGAGGGATTGGTAAGGGTCATGTGAAGTTTTTATTTTTGACTTTTGTAGGCTCGTGAAAATCTGAACATATTTGTAGGCATCAGGGAATGATAAGTATAGTGAAGCTGAAGTTTTCAGGTATGGACCCAGTACTTGACAACCATCTGAAGATTAGCTTAGCTGGATTTAGAAAAATTTATCACAAGAAGATTGGTCACCTACAGATTAATTTCCTAGGTCTCAATATCTAATGAGGAATATCTACTAAGGAATGTATGTTAGCCAGACGCATCAGTGTTGGTAATATTTGTACTGGTGAAATTATGGCTCTATTAAAATTTTTTGTGAAGTTGTATAATTTTCATTCCAACTTGGAACAGAAGCTTTACAAGAGACAGAAGGATCTGCTTCCTTCATATCCTTCATAACATTTAAAACAAAAGCTGAATACATAGATACACAGTACAATCCTGGGACAACTATTGTCTTGTTCACTTTGCTTATAGAGAAACTAAACCAGAAAGTGGAAAGATGAAAGGCACATGGTAAAGTAGAAGGAGGTTTGTTGTTGTTGTTATTCTTCTTTTTGTCATTGTAGTTGCTGATTTGGAGTAAAATTAGTATGTCCAACTATGGTTGATCAGAGAGCAATATGAGCTCACAATGCTCTGTCACAGGTCAAACACAAATAGTCCCTGTGAACATTTGGGGTGGATTCTCTAACTTTACACAGCTTATTTTTTTTTCTGAGATAATTCAATTATGCTTTGTTCATAGAGCACAGCACCTTCTCTGTTAAGGGCACACTGTGCTGGGCAGCCCTGTACCAGTGTCTCCCATGTCACACAATCAATTCTAAAGTTCTTAAGAGAAAACTTGAGAGTATTCTTCTATTGCTTTTTCTGACCACCTTGTGAGCACTTGCTCTGTGTGAGTTCTCCATAAAAAGCCTTTTTGGCCAGTACATATTTGGCATTCAAACAGTGTGGTCAGCCCAATGGAGTTGTACTCTCTGGCTTAGCAGTTTATTTCCAGAAAGGATGTCAGTATCTGATATCTTATCCTGCCAGATAATCTTCCAAATCTTCCTGAGACAATTCAAATGACAGAACTAGGTTTAAATTCCATCTCTGACCTAGAACAAGTCATCTGATATCACCAGGGCTCAATTTTCCTCATTTGTAAATTTGTAAAAGGTTGGACAAGATGCTAAACATCCCTTTCATCAATCAATGACTTCATGACTCTGAAAAGGAGATCAGAAATGTCTTGATACTGAAACAAAAGTCTGTGGTCCCTGATCTAAGCATCTTTTCCATCTAAACATTTGGCCCTCCATTATATGTCTATTGTATTTGAAGTCGTTTTACTAAATTCAAAAAGTTATCTTATGTATATTTATGTGAAAGAAATTTTCATAAATGCTAATTGTACAATAAGCAGAAGATGATTGACAAAAATAGTTATCATTAAGATGCAGACATCTTGGGGTCCAAAAGAAATGGGCTTCTGGAGAAAAGAAGGAAAGAAAACATGAATATGATTAAGAAGGCATGAAAAGAGATGGGATGGTTAAACTGAAACAAGAGCTATAATGAGCCACCCTGAGTCAAGAGTTTAAAAGAAAATACATTGGAGTCATAGCTATAGAAGGAGAGAAACTTGTTGATTTGGGCTCAGGCTGAGGATCCAAAGAATAAGAGAGAGCCCAGGATATGATAGTTGTAGATCTCAGGGTAGATCAGAGTCTACCCAGGAACAATTAAAACTGTTCTAGGATGAAACTTGGCCCCCGAAGGTTTCCACAGACATTTTGCCTCTATGAAGCTATCATTATTTTTCTACCACTGAGAGAAATAGGGGTTTCTACTCTAAAGAAATGGTGATGGATTTGGGTCAAGGAGCTTCCAATCCAATGAGGGGAAAACAACATTTAAAAAAGCAAAAAAGTGAAGGAGTATGGAGAGAGAGAACACACTCACCATCCACAAGGGCATGTGGAAGTCCAAAGGAGTATAGCTGGATGAGAAATTACGAGAAGGTTGCCCTGAGTGCCCTTCTTAAATAGAAAATATGAAAAGAGCTCTCCACTGTCCACACAAAAAGGATCATGGAGAGTTGGACATGACTGAAAAATGACTAAACAACAAAATTCCATGAGACAGATTTTGACTCAATATAAAAAGAATTGTTTCATAATTAGAACTTTCCCAAAATTAAATGAACTTATGAACTGGCAGGTTCCCTTTTATTGAAGGTGTCCATACCACTTGTCAGGGATTCTACAAAGGTGGTGAGAACTAACATTACTTCATGTTGGCCCTTGTTTTGACTTTGGTGCATACTTTGCCTTCAGCTATCATCGAATCTTACACTGAAAGAGCAGAATTCTCCCAACAAAAACTCAGGCAGCCTGGATCATGGTTTTCTAATCCCCTCTACTTCTATGACCCTTCTTTCTGGCATCACGCATCCCAGTTGCCATACCAATGAAGCATTTTATCCTCTGAGCTCCCTTTAGCATAGAGAAAAGCAGCAGCATCCTGACGTCAGTACTTAAGCCTTGGAAAAGGCACTGATTACAACTCTGCTCTTGTGATATAGAGAAAGAACTATTATTTCTTTCTCTTGTTGCATTTGGAATTTCAGTCTCTTGCTTGACTGCCACAGGCAATTGCAGTAGATAAATATAGACTAAGTAAACATCCTTTCTATTATAAGTTGGCTCCAGAGATTGTACTAACTGTGTTATTATCAGGCTGCCCCCATTTAGT
Organism: Sminthopsis crassicaudata; assembly: GCF_048593235.1. Lineage (NCBI taxonomy): Eukaryota > Metazoa > Chordata > Mammalia > Dasyuromorphia > Dasyuridae > Sminthopsis > Sminthopsis crassicaudata. The sequence continues at coordinate 494,369,401 of NC_133619.1, forward strand.
TGATAAGCATCTTGAGGGCAGGAGAGCCATTTTTCCCCTCTCTGTCTTGGTGCTGGTTCAAATATATTAAATATTCATTAAATGATGCCTGAGGGCTTCCAGATATGTTTGTTTTGGTCTCTGTTGCATCGTAGCCTCCCTTTTATCCCCAGTATTAGAAAAAAAGGACCCAGGAAAGCTGTTCTCCTTAGCTCTAGGCTGATTTTGCTTCCATTTTTTCAGAGATCCAGAATTCCATTTTGGAATACAACTTACCTGTACCTGTCAAGGGCACTAATTAACTTAATTTTACATACATGGAGTTAGGGCATTTTGAATACAGATGCAAATGTGTGTAAATTAGCACTTGAGTTTATGCAAAACAAATATGCAAATATGTCCTTGGATTTACTGAAACTGGTGGGCCTTAACTCAGGTGGCTCGTCTTCCAAGCTCCCCACTGAATCCAAAACATGCCAGTTGAAATGAACCTTTCAGTCTTCATCATGAGGGTCATTCACTGAGGCCTTAAGATAAGATCCTGAAGTCCTGACCTCTCATAAGATTATTAGAAATCTCATTAGTTTCCCCATGAGGAGCTTCTGTTCTTCAGGTTAAAGATTATCAGTCTTGAACAGGAAATGAAAGATTCTGTCAGATGCCTCCTCTTTAAAGGGACAGAAACCAATAGAAGCTCCCCAGAGTCAGTATTTCCTTGAATATAGGAATCCATCCTGGATAGAGTCTGAAAAGAAGTTTCATCTTCTGCCAAATGAAGGAGGTTAGACTAGATAATCTCTAAGGTCATTTCCAGTTGTAAATAAATCTATGATGTATAAAGATTTACATTCTTTAGCAGTAGCTGGCTTGTAGAGTGCAACTTCTCTATAATTTCAGTCCCTCAGTAAGGAAGCTCGCTTTTTGTGGGATATTCACCCCACAGAGAGACTTTAAAACCAGAGGAATTTAGGACAGAGATCATCAGCTGTACCTTCTCCTCTCCCTGTCTGCTAAAAGAAGCTTGATTTGAAAGAAATTTTCTCATTCCAAACAAATAACAGGTAAACCTGAGAGGGTTGCAGATAGAAAAGGGGGAAAAAAAGCATTAAAGCATTAAAAGAGAGATTTTTTTTTTCTTGCCTGAGGACTTTTTGCCAGCTGAGTCAAGCTGTTAATCTGACTCACAAAATAGCTAAAATATACCTGGAGCTTTGGTCTGCAGGAGCAAAGTGCAACTATGGCAGTTATTCAGTGAATTATGAGCAGATGACAATAAAAATTCTTTGGAGAAGCAGGGCAACAAATGTCATCTTTAGCAGCAACCCTTGAGAGGAATGAGCTATGGCTAGTCACTTCAGAGTCAGAGTGAAGTCTAGTTGGGATCCAGCTCTGAGAACATCAATTTTCCTTTCTCATCCGTGGCACAGGAATCCATGTAAGAGTGATGAGAACTAGATAAGGGGTACCTAAATGAAATTAGGTTTAATTGAGGTCTAGTGGCAGGTTCGGGGCACAGGGAATCAAATAGGACTATCCCTGCAACCCCTTTGCATTCGGCACAAGGATATAGAGTTAAATGAGGTCTAGTAGCAGCACAAGAGTCCTCTGTAAAGGAATTTACAGACCCGAAAACCTAGATTGATTAAAAAAAAAGGATTATTATGGAGTTTGGAAGTAAAGTTTAGTTAGTAAAGTTGAGGGTAGAGATAAAGGGCACCAGAACCACAGTTCCAGTGGGCAGAAATCCTTGACATGACCGGTGTAAGGATGCCATGTTTGGGACCTCTGCAAAGAGTAGACTCCAGTTTGGATCTTTTTATAATGGGGGGCTTTGGACAATCTAAAGGGGCCCGTGGGTGAGTCCCAGGGTGGCTTGAGTTTCTGCCAGGGTTAGAATTTTATTAGAATTCAATGGGTTTTTTAGATAAGGATAAACTGTTTGTGCTTGGAGTGGAGTCCCTTCCCTGAGGCAGAGTCCAAGGAGGTTTTAAGAGTTTTGGGGTTTCCTCATCAAGAGGAGTAATGAGGTCTTGAATGGTGGGCATGGTTGGCAGAGAGAAACTGAAGAATTGATAGAAAAATATTCCCTGAGGCAGGCAGGAAGAAGATTCTGATAATCCTGATAATTGAGATCCTGGTCCCACCCTCAGTCAGACATATAAATTATTCAAGTCTCTGAGGCTAAATTCTCTCTAAAACAATTCATGGTCCATACCTTTGCTACTGCCCTCCTTTAAGTCAGTCCCTACTGGCCATCTGCCTCAGGTTATCTTTCCCTTCACCCCTCCGTCATACCACATGGTACCTTTCCTATCCCAGCTATGCTCCTGGACCTGCTTCTTTTTTTTTTTTTTTTTTTTTTAATTCATTTTTCCAAATTATCCCCTCCCTCCCTCCACTCCCTCCCCCCATGGCAGGTAATCCCATACATTTTACATGTGTTACAATATAACCTAGATACAATATATGTGTGTAAATACCATTTTCTTGTTGCACATTAATTATTAGTTTCCGAAGGTATAAGTAACCTGGGTAGATAGACAGTAGTGCTAACAATTTACATTCACTTCCCAGTGTTCCTTCTCTGGGTGTAGTTATTTCTGTCCATCATTGATCAACTGGAAGTGAGTTGGATCTTCTTTATGTTGAAGATTCTGGACCTGCTTCTTATAGCTAATTAATGGGCTAAGTTCAGGACTTTCAGAACTTCTAGTTCCACTAGAGAACTTACCCTTTCCATCATTAATTACTGACACCCCTTTCTATTCTCTCCCAACTCTATTTCATATTTACCATTCCTGGTGTTTTCTCTAGTTCTTATTTTGTCTGTAAACACTTCTCCTAAATAAACCTACCTTTTGCCAGACAGAATGGCCATTGCGAATTTTTCACAAGACTGTCCCCCAACATTTGGTGCCTACCATCATCTGGTGTCTACATCAGCTACATCACTACCACTGTGTATAGGGGAATTTTTCTTGCTATTCATCTTTCTTTGCTGTTTAAATCAAATCACATGGCATTTAATTGTGTCCTCTGGTTTGTCTAATAAAATAAATGTCAGCAGAGGCTCATAAGCTTTGATTTAAATAGATATTAATCCAACCACACCTTGAAATTGGGTTCAGATTTCACTGAGGGCTTTCCATTATCTTTAAAATATTGTCCCTATCATCTTAAAATTTCACCATTAATGATTCACTTCTTTGGTCCTTAAATGCTTTTCTGGCAATGTGGTTCTATAGAACTAGAAAGACATTAGAAATAATATGGTTCAATGTCCTCATGTTATAGATGAGGAAACCCTAACCCCAAAGATGAAGAGAATGAATATTATCCACTACTAATTTTGATAGGATCAAAGGCCCTGATGGGAGAAGGAAGGAAGGAAGGGAAGAAAGGAAAGAGGGAGGGAAGGAGAAAGGGAGGGAGGGAGGGAGGAAGTGAGAGAAGGAGGAAGGGAGGAAGAGAGGGAAGAAAGGAAAGAGGGAGGGAAGGAGAAAGGGAGGGAGGGAGGGAGGAAGTGAGAGAAGGAGGAAGGGAGGAAGAGAGGAAGGGAGGAAGGGAGGGAGAAAGGAAAGGAGGGAGGGAGGGAGGAAGGAAAGGAGAGAACATTCATTAAGTGTCTTCTATATCCCACGCACTGAGCTATGTGCTTGACAAATATCATTGCATTTAATGCTGCTAAAAACCCTGGAAAGTAGATGCTATTATTATTGTTATTGTATAATGAGAAAACTAAGGCAGACAGAAGTTTAAGTGCCCAGAAGTCCATAGATATTCAGTGGCTGAGGTGGTATTTGGACCCTGATAATTCTGAAAACAGGGCCAGTACTCTATATACTGTATCACCTAGCTACCACTAATGGGATTTGAATAAGTTTCAAGGGTCAGGAAAAACTCTATAAAAGAAGACTGAAAAGTTCCATAAACAAACCACTTTTCTAACAATTTTGCTTAGAGACGCCATCTGTCCACTTAACCAACCTTTCTCTAAAAAATTACTTTACAGTTGCTTATAATGTGTTTTTTTCTAAAAGAAAGATCATAGTAGAAGAGTGTTTGACTAGGATTCATAAGGCCTGCACTCAAGCCTTCAGCTTCACTATTTCCTTTGTGCATGACTCTAGTTATATCACTTAACCCATCTGAATCTCGTTTTCCTCTTTTTTGAAAATGAAATAGTAAAATTTGTGCTATTTATCCCACAAGATGAAAAGGAAGAAGGCAAGATAGAGATAGAGAAAGAGGGAAAGAAAGGGGGAAGGAAGGAGAAAGGGAAAAAGAGAAAAAAGGGAGGAAGGAAGGAGGAAGGAGGGAGGAAGGGAAAAAAGAGAAAAAAGGGAGGAAGGAGGAAAGAAAAGAAGGGAGGAAGGAAAGAGGTAAAGAAGGAAGGTGAGCTGTGATTATGATTAATCAATATTTCTCTCCTAAGACTAGGAACTTCCTAATGGAAAGCTCTGGTCAGTGCCCTCAGGATTCATTTCTGAAAATTCTGTGTAACACTGGAATTTACATACAGCTGTCCATCACATGTCTTGAGACATAGAAAGTTCAGTGCATCAAGCCTGGATTTGGGGTTCAGAGCCCCCAGGCTCTAATTCTATCCAAGTCAATTAATTTAACCTTTCTAGATCTCAGTGCCCTCATCTGTAAAAAGGCAGGGTAGCCACTAAGGTGCTTTCTATCTTTACATGGAATGGTTAACTGTATCCTCGCTGAGCTTAACCCCTTCAGCTTTGTTTTCTCCTTCAGGAGTCCTGCCCTTGTGCCTCCTTAGCCAGGAACAATAGCGAATACATCACCCTTGCCGCCCCTCCCTTTTTCCCCTCCTTGCTTCATCTGGAATGAAAGTGCTCTAACCCTCGGCTCACTCAGACACTCATTACTCCTGTATTGATGGCCTTCTACCTCCCTGTTATGCTGTGCAGATTAGAAGGCACAGACCTTTCTTGAGCGAGGGAATAGGTTTTGTCAGTATTCAGTGTGTAACAGCAGAAAGCATAATAAATTCTGGCAGTCAATCGAATATGACATGATAATGAATGTTAACATCATGTGCGCCCCTTTGCCAACAGAGGGGAAAGTCATGTTAGATTACAGCTAAACACAGCCACCCTGTGATTTCTGTCCTTTTTTTCTCTTTCTTCCTTCCTTTCCCAGGTTCTGACCCTGGTGCTTGCCCCCTCTCCCACTGCTCCCCCGGGCTTCAGACATTTCTGTTGCTCAGAAACATAGTTCTGGTTCCTGAAGGAATCCAGAATTTAGGTCTAAGAAACAGGGTCTAGATTTGTCTTAGACATAAACTTATCAAAACCCTTGATCTGAAGGTGTCTCTGCTTACATACACAAACTCAATGCATGAACAGCCCACAACTGACTGGGTCAGGAACCTCTCCTTAATTCTTCGGGCTGGAATCCATCAGCATCTCATAAAAGAACTACATCAGATCACAGATTTAGAGCAGGAAACCCCATTGGAGATCCATCCAGTCACTCAGAGGGACGAAATGATGTGCCTAAAGCACCCAGATTATAAATAGCCAAGTCAGGATTTGAAGTCGGGTGCCATGATTCTAAATTGATCCCTTTTTCAGCTAGGATGGGCACTGAGTCACATTACTGTGATGAGGATGATAATGACTGATGATTGATTTCTGTGGTTAGGAAACTCCCAGTGAAGAAATTGCCTCTATCAATGTAGATCAGTGACTCTTCTGCATCTTGTAGAGTTACCGAGGGACAGAGAAAGATTGAATGTCTTTTCAGCCAATATTGTTTCAAAGCCAGGAGTTGTCTCCAGATCTTTAAGGACCTCAAATCAGCTCTGGGTCAGCTTTAAGCTATATAATTATGTATTAATATAATTAATTATGCATAAATTTGCAGCTATTGCACCACACTGCCTCTCACCTTTATTGTTGTTGTTTTGGTTATTATTATTAAACTCTCATTGCCAGTAATATTATGCTTATAACGATCATCAACTACTATTACTACATTTATCCCTTCTACATCACAATTTTCCCCAATCAGGTTTTGATATATAGAGGGTAAGCATAAGAAATAAATGAGAATTTGGGGGGGAGAATTTTATGGAAACCACAAAGGACATGCAAAAACAGTTCAGACAACAGATACCACAGAGCATATGATCAAATACTTAATTCAGATTTTACAATAAGATATTGTAAACACCCCAAAAAAGAAAAAATAATTATACTTCTCTGTTACAAAGAGAGGACTAAAAACTTTTAGATGGATTTTCCAGATCACAAGGATGCTGTACCCTGCAATGTGGAAGGCATAACTGTACTACTAAAATAATAACAATACTTATTAATTGTGAGGTTAGTATTTTCAGATTCATAAATAGCACATGGGTGAGATATTCTTCACCAGGATTCATATGTTCTCATGCTCAATTCTACTAAGAGAGGGATCTGAATGGGACTCCTGCTTCCTCATTAACTTGGGCCTCTTACTATGCATTACGGTCCCTGAATGCCAATCTGAACCTCGTGGAATGCTCTATCTTCCTGCTTCATCAGGACACCCCTGACACAATTCACTAGGACTTGAATAAAAATACTGAAGGGAGTTATGTTATCAAATTTGCAGATGACAGAAAGCTAGGAGAGATAACTAATATGATGGGTAACAGAATCAACATTCAAATTACTTTTGATAGATAGAGACAGGGCCAAAATCAAACAAGATAAAGTCTAATAAGGATAAATGTGAGGTCCTTCATATGGACACCAAAAAAATCAATTGCATGTATATAAGATGTTCATGTCAAAAAGAGTAGCAGGGTTCACTTGATCAGATGTTTGACATGAGCTCACCATCTATCTATTCTTCAAGCAGCACAATTGTAGGTGGATGAAGAAGGATATGGGTGAATCTCAGCACCTTAAAAAAGCAGGAGATGGAGCTTTATACATTTGAGGGTTAGTGACACTTTTATCCATGTGGACCATAAGAAACCTGGAACACTTTCAGACTTCCCACCAATTCAACAAACAAAAAATCCACTGGGTAGTATTTTTAGTAGGCTTAATTTTATGCATCACTGAAGTCCAATTCCAATTCTCCATTGTAACATGGAGGTGATTGTGGGGTCTCAAAGGCCAGTCTTGTAGAGCTAAACCTTGGAAAAATTCTCTCACTGTTAAGAATACAGTGTTGGCAAAAGATCAGGCCTGATATCCACCATCAGGTGAAGTATAGAATTCTTATCCCCAGCAAAGCACTCAGGAGTTGCGTGACCATGTTGACTCTTGAGCAAAGTAAAAATTTCAAATACTTTATGCAGCCCACTTCTATTTCTCTGGTGATAATGCTAGAGAGGCAAGAAAAGGGGAAAGGGAGACAGGAATGAAAGATTGTTTTTGTTTTTATTTTGGGCTTTTTTTTTTTAACTCTCTACAAGTGTTCATTTAATTATCCAACAATTCTTAAGTTGATTTACTTACTTCTAGGGAGCTTAACTATACATATATATATAACTATTATTGCTAAAAATGGAAAAACAAAACAAAAAATGGAGCCAAAACTGTCACAAGAAGTAGCAGCCAAATGGAAGAATGGCTCATAGATTTTCCGCAAAGAAGAGAATAAAGGAGTTAGCAGATTTATTTGTACCTAAGGGCAACCAGAAACATAATTCCATTGGTTACTTTATGATCTCAATTTGTAATGTCTTGGAGAGTGTACCACAAATTAAGGGATCACCCAGATAAAAATTGCAACAGATACATCAGCAGCAGATTGCAGAAATTAATGGAGTCAAGAAACTACAAAAAACATGACAAGCGTCTCCAAACCAAAGCAAAATTGAAATATTCAATGATGTCAATGCAAAAAGTGACTTGGAGGTAGATTGCAAAGGACTTTAAATCCAAACAGGAGAATTTGTATTTTATCCCAGAGAGAATAAGAAACCACTGAATCTTCTTGAGAAGGGGAATGGCATAGAGAGATGTCTGCTATGTGGAAATCTGTCAACTGTGTAGATAATGGACTAAAGAGGGAAGAGACTGTAGACAGGGAAACCAGTTAGGAGACTATTGAAATTATCCAGGTAAGAGGTGGTAAGAAATTGAAAAAAAGATGATGTCTGAGTGGAAAGGAGCCAGATATAAGGGCTGTTTTCAGTGTAGAAGTGAATTAGAAATGGATTGGATTCAAGAGGGAGAAGGTAAAGAAGAGTTAAGGATGACTGAATTTATCTAATAGAGTGATCAAATGGATGATGGTGCCCTTGATAGAAAATAGGAAAAGTTGGAGAATTGGGTTTGACTGGGTAGATAAGTTTTATTTGAGATATGTTGAATTTAAGTTAAGTATTCATGTAGAAAGTACTCAGTAAGCAGTTGGTAATACAGAATTGGGGCAGAGGTGAGAAATTAGAGCAGGATATGTAGATTTGGGAGTCATCTGCACAAAAAATCATATTTGAATCTATGAGAGAAGATGAGATGAGAAAGAGAGAAAAGTGCAAAAAGAGAAATAAACAGGGAAAGAAAGAGGAAGAGAAGAAAGAAGAGGGAGAGAGAAAAAGAGAGGAAGGGTGGAGGAGAGAGAAGGAGGAAAAGATAGAAAGTAAGAGAAGGGAGAGAAAAGGGGAGACAGAGAGAGGAGAGAGAGAGAGAGAGAGAGAGAGAGAGAGAGAGAGAGAGAGAGAGAGAGAGAGAGAGAGAGAGGAGAGAGAGAAGAGAGAGAGAGAGAGAGAATTAGAATTGAGAAGAGAATAGGCAGGGAATATGTAAATATGGCAAAAAAAGAAAAAAAGAAAAAAGAAATATCAATCTGTCAGGTAGGAGGAGAGCAGTGTCACAAAAATTCAGAATATCCAGGAGGAAAGAGTGATCAACAATGTCAAAAGCTACATAGAAGCCAAGAAGGAAGAAAAAAGGCCATCGTATCTAGCAATTATGAAACTATTGGTAACCTTGAAAGAGCTGTTTTAGTCAAGCAGTGGGGTCATTATCACGTCTGGGCCAAAAACAAAAAACAAAAAACTTCCCCTGATTTTATAGACTCATTCCTTTTACAGGGAGCAAAAATGTCTTTGAAACCCTTTATCTTCCAAGTGGGAGGTGAGACCTTTGGGCAGCTACTTCAATATAGCCTTGTGACTATATTGAATCAACAAAGGATACAAGGAAATCTGGAGATCATCCCACCTAACTAATTCATTCTATTATGAAGGAAAGGGTTGCGGTTTGTTTGTTTTGTACTTCATCAAAATCAGACAGGTAATAAGTAGCATAGGTGGTATTCAAAGTTAGGTCTTTTGACTCCAAATCAACTCTTTCAGTTAATTATTCCACACTGCTTCTTCTCCCTGTGGGCCCCTGTAAAAAGGCCTTATTAATTGCTCATCCTGAACATCACCAAAATACTCCCCTCTTTCCACTGGTTCATAGGATCATCAATTTAAAGATGGAAAAGATCATCCAGTCTGTAAACCCACTTCTCCCCCAGTTTTAACAGAAGGGAAATTAAGATACAAGTCAACTTGTGTAAGGTCTGACAAAAAACAAACAAACAAACCTGGGATTTGACCCCATTTCCCCTGCATGTAAATTCAGAACTTTTTGTATTACATCCAGGTTCTTGAGATCCAGCAGATTGTTTCTTTTAACTGCTGAGTGAAACTCATAGGTCGTAGTCTACTTCCTAGAGCTAGGAATCATATATATATGCCTTATCCAGTTATAACCACTCTCCCTTACATGATGCCCCCCACCCCTGCCAAACACCCAGAATAATAGCTTCCTTCCTGAACTAGGAACTCAGGAACTTTTAAAATTTAGTTGAGATAAAGACGTTACCCTGACTGACTTATACTGTTTAAAAGGATCCAAGAATTCCTAACTAATCTTTAAATCTGAACTTGTTAGTAATTTGGGGGTTGGAATGGAAATGGCGTTAATCAGTCAGTTAGGCAGCGAAGATTTATTAATGACCTACCACGTGCTGGGCACTGTACTAAGGTCTGGGGAGGCAAAGAAAGACAAGACACAGTTTCTGCTCTCAGGAAGCTGATAGTTTAATGAAGATAGTATACAAACATAAATTGGAAATAATTAGCAGAGGGAATAAAATGGAATTAAGGGGGTTTGGGAAATCTTCCTGTGGGTAGGCAAGTGGATGGGAATTATCCAGAGATATCAATCTAGCCTCCAAATATAGGAATATCTATATCTACATCTGAGCTATAGTGAGGGAAGAGGGCAGAAACTAAAGACCCTCTGAGCTTGTTAGTTCTCCCCTGGTTATTATTATTTGTCTTACATTTTCAGAGTACCAATGACATCACAGTGATGTCTTGATTTCTGACTGAATTGGAAATTGAGGCTTATATAAAGTCACCAGCTACATTCTCTCTTCCAGAGTCAAGACCAAAGTTAAGATGACTGGCAATGGCCTGGGATCCAGTGGATGACCTTGGTGTTTTTGATATCTAAGACTTGCTTCAGCCCCCTTCATAGCTGGTGGAACAAATAGTTCTCATCTGCCCGTTTCATTGGGGAGCATCATCCCATGCTTGAGTAGACAGCCCTCTAACTCACTGACAGGTCTGAGGCCTACTTTCCCTGAATCACTAAAACTGGAATGGTTCTTTTAACCTCGCAAAAGCAGGGATCCTACACCAAAAATGTTAGTACATCTATTTTTAAAAGGTAATGCAAACTCAGGCTACATTAATTGAAGCACTATATCTAAATCACAAGACACAGCAGTCCCATTATATCCTGCTGCTCGGAGCACATCTGGGAAAATGATGTTCAGTTATGGGCATCCCATTTTAAGAGGTATATTGAGACAAAAGAGTTTGGCCAAAGAAAGGTGATCTCAGTGATGAGAGGAATTAAGAAACTGGATAAATCGGTCTTGGAAAAAAAAAAAAAAAAAGATAAGATTAAGGAAAGATGTGATATCTGTCTTCCACTATCTAAAGGAGGAGGGAATAGACTGTGAGTTTCTTTCATTGAGAATGTTCAATCAGAAAGTTGACGGCTGCCTGAAGGGATAAAGTAGGAAAGATATCTGTCCATAGATCGGTCTAGATGAGTTCTAATGTTCCCTCCCACTTTGAGATTCTCTAATTTGACTATTCTGCTGTTTATTTTTTTATGTTAAGTAATTAGGTTGGATATCCCCTAGGTTTTACCTATGTTAAAGCTATATTCAGGGTCAGCCGTAGGCAAAAATGATGAAATAGGCAGTTTGTCCTCAGGGCCCTTTGGGCTCATATTTTTCACTTTTCTACTCTTGGAACTGCCCCCCAAACCCTGTTCTCATTGCCCTCAAGATACTCACTGCAGCAACCAGCCTAAACCTGCCCCATCCATTCCCTCTCCACTTCTTATTCAAACTCCTATTCCCAGGATACTTTGCTCAGTTATCATGACCTATTAAAATAATTCTCACCAAGGTAGGAAATGCTGATAATAACTGAACATGTTTTATTCTCCCAAAAGTCTTTGCCTTTTAAAAATGGATTCATTAATCTAAAGGAGTGCATTTCTAATAGTAGAATGAGGCAGTCATTATGACAAATGGAAGAAGAAATAATGTGGGGTGAGAGACTCCTGTTTCACAAATGTTATTTCATTGAATTCTCACAACAACCCAGGAAGGTAGGTACTATTGCTATTTCTATTTTACAATTGAGGAAACTGAGTCAAGAAGAAGATGAGCGTGTTTTCCAAACTCATGAAACTAGTAAGTGTGTGAGGCTGGTTTTGAACCTAGATATTCCCTACTCGAGGCCACTTCTGCTACTTAGCTGCCTCTCCATAGACATCTGCTCACTTCAATGCATGTGGCTATTACTAGTCATATATCATCCTTCTCTGTTTTTTTTTTTATTAAAGCATTTTATTTACAAAACATATGCATAAATAATTTGTCAACACTTGCCCTTCTGGTCCAAATTTTTTCCTTCTTCTCCCCACCCCCTCACCTAGATGGCAGGTAGTCCAATATATGTTAAATATGTTACAGTATATGTTAAATCCAATATATGTATACATATCCATACAGTTATTTTGCTGCACAAGAAAATTCGGATTTAGAAAGAAAAAAAAACCTGAGAAGGGAAATAAAAATGTAAGCAAACATCAGAAAGCATGAAAATGCTATGTTGTAATCCATACTCAGTTCCCAGAGTCCTCTCTCTGAGTGTCGATGATTCTCTTCATCACTAAAAAATTGGAATTGGTTTGAATCATCCCATTGTTGAAAAGAGTCACATTCACCAGAATTGATCTTCATATCATCTTGCTGTTGCCATTTATAAAGATCTCCTGGTTCTGCTCATTTCAGTCAGCATCAGTTCATTTAAGTCTCTCCAGGCCTTTCTGAACTCATCCTGTTGGTCATTTCTCACAGAACAATAATATTCCATAACATTCATATACCGTAATTTATTCAGCCATTCTCTAATCGATGGGCATTTCCCAGTTTCTGGCCACCACAAAAAGGGCTGCCACAAACATTTTTGCACATACAGGTCCCTTTCCCTCCTTTAAGATCTCTTTGAGATATAAGCCCAGTAGAAACACTGCTGGATCAAAGAATATAGCATCCTTCTCTGAAAGCCCTCTATCTAGAGTTCTTCTGGATATTGAGAAAAAGTCTTATAAAATTTAGAGTAAGGTAGGACCTTAGAGACAACATAATCCAACCCCACTCTCATATGTTTTTAATGTTTTATTTATTGATAAAAGATTGATGCCCAAAGAAGGAACCTAACTTGTCTCAGTTCACACAGTTCAAAACCAAGTCTGCTCACTTCAAATCATTTTGTTATTTTTGAGTCACTTCAACCATGTCTGACTCTTCCTGACCTTATTTGGGGTTTTCTTGGCAAAGATACTGGAATGGTTTGCCATTTCATTTTCCAGCTCATTTTATAGATGAGAAAACTGAGCCATAAAGGGTTAAGTGCTTTCCCAGGGTCACACAGCTAGTAAGTGTCTAAGGCCAGTTTTGAATCCAACTCCAGGCCTGTGCTCTATTCACTGCACTTCCCATCTGCCTGCTCATGTTACGAGGCCTACTGTTTGAGTTATGTGACCCTACTGCAGATCTCCCTACCTGAGCACAATCAGAAGTCAGAAGTTTCTGTTTAGGGATGCCTGAGTATTCTAGATTTACCATCTTCTTAACTTCTTCATTAATATTTAGGAGGGAGTAGAAAGAGAGAGCCAAGATTATAAACCAAGTTGTGAACAATTGAGAGTTCTTGACAGTAATGCTATACCCTTCACAGCACAAGGCTGATAGACCTCAGCACTTAATTACCAATATAGATTGTTCTTTTAAGGAATAACCTTTTTTAATCACAATAAAACACTCCCAAGCTGGCAGGGGATGTTACATTCACTCCTGCCTAGTTTTGTTGACATGTGTGAGCTTCTGAGTTTTATCTTAAAGAAGGATCAACCAGGAAGGGGTTAAAGACACATAGTTGGAGAGGTAGTAGTTTTTTTTCCAAAGAAAGGAACCCATAAGTCATAGAGATGCTTATCATTTGGTAAGTAATTTTTCAATTATGTCTCATTCCATTTGTGACTCCATTTGGGGTTTTCTTGTCAAAGATATTGGAATGGTTTACCATTTTACAGATGAGGAAACTGAGGCATAAGTGTCTGAAGCCAGATGAGTCTTCCTGACTCCAGGCCTAGTGCCCTATCTCTATACTACCTAACATAGAGAGCTATCGTTAAAACTGTAGGAGAAATAAATAAGGGTAACCTGATGTTCAAATTTAGGTCCAATGTAGCTGATATGATATGATTTTGGAGTTATTGAATGGATCACTGGAAAAAAATCAGGTCTAATTGAATCAGGTTCCATAGGGAGTAGGCCTTTTCCCCCTATGTCCAAGTAAATATATAAAGAAAATACAAGCATTGGTCAGAAAAAGAAAATTTAAATAAATTTAATAAATAATAACATATTAAAGATAATAAATTCAAATCATTACAAGTTGAAGTATGATATAAACTTTAAAGAAACATGCAACTTGAGTTTTAGATCACTGCTGAAATCTATCTATGACTCCTGTGGGTACCATGTAAATTCTCGTTAATGCATGAGTAAATTGGAAAAGTACTGAAGGTTAAAGCAAGGGACTTGGATTTCAGAAATTTCTTGGTCAGTTCAGTTGAATCCATTTCAATAAGTATGTATTAAAGCACCTACTGAATGCAAAATGGGAAGCTAGGTGCACTCAGGAAGACTCATCATCCTAAGTTCAAAATTGGACTTGGACACTTCATAAGCTGAGTGTTTACTTCTATTTGCCTCAGTTTCCTTTGTAAAATGAGCTGGAAAAGGAAATGGTAGACTACTGCAGTGTCTTTGCCAAGAAAACTCCAAATGGGGCCACAGAGAGTTGGACACAAATGAAAAATGACCTAACAAAATATGAAAAATAATGAGGTAGGCACTGAAAATATAAAAACAAAAAGCAAAATAATCCTTCTGTTTTCCAGGAGTTTACAATGTATGGTCTCTTGTCTTTGCCTCAGTCACCTTTTCATCCTTACCATGAACTGCTTCCCTCATCATCCCTTCTTGTCCCAAGATTTCCAAACTCTGCAGTTCATGAGTTGGGGATAAACAACAACAATTTTCCCCAGGACCCGCATACCCCTGTCTATGTTCATCCCCTGGAGAAGGAGAGCTCAGTGAATAGGGAAACCCACCTGTGGTGGCCTGCTCAGTTGGCGTGAAGGGGCTGTGTGGAATATAAATGGACTCCTTCACTTAGCAGGAGGCAGGTAATTTCTTTTGTCCCTGCTGATGCATTATTGATTGTGATGAATGTCAGAGCAGGAGCCAGTTCCAGGAACCATTAAACAATAATTTCATCTCCGGTGGATAATTGATTGTCAGGGGGCCTGTGGTGGTCAGTTATAGGGTGGTAGTAATGGGGAATGTTTTTATTTGGGGGAGAGGTGAGAAGGAAAGAGTTCATGGTAATCAAATTTTGAGCATTAGTTTTCAGGGCAAATGAGCTACAAATGTGAGGATGACCTTCTTACCAACTCAAATGGCTAAACTCCTGAGGTCAAAGCCATGGTATCCAACAGCAGAGGCTGCCCCCACTTCTGCCACCAAACTCCTAGAGAAGCTGGCCCACCTGAGTTTTCAGGTCAGTCTTAGCAAACGGGTTTGAGAAGCATGGTATTGAGTCTTCTTTGTACTCTGCTCTGGCTAGGTCACATCTTAAATGTGACCACTCCACTTCAGCTATATGTGGAGAAACTTACAAGGGCTCCATATCTATATTCACAAAATTGGAAATTTCTTTCTGTTCATATTTTTATTACCCCATCTTTCCCACTGCTTTATAATTTCTAACCTTATTCTTTTTCCTCACCGTGACCTCCACCCTTTAGCTCTTGCTCTAGCTCTCACCCACACGTTTTTTCTCCATTCAACATACTGACCCCCTGGAAAACTCGTTCAGTTCTACTCTCAAATCTCTTGCTCTTTTATCCTACCATCAATCATGCATGGCAGATAGAACCTTGGTTTATTGAGCCCATTTGCTGCTTTTACTCCTATTCTTACAATACTAAGAAAAGGAAAAAGTCATGAAACTATGCTAATTTGGTTCACTACAAATTTATATTATACAACAACTGGGCTCTCACTTCAGCAAGACAATCCTTCTAAACCTTCCCAATTGACTCAATATCCTATTGCCACACAACTTTTCAAATTTTTTTTTCATTCTTTCTCAGATCTCTCATAGCTCCCTCTCCTCTTCTCTCTCAGCTGAGAACTGCAGTTCAAACATCTAAAAAATGGAAAACATTAACCAAGAGCCTCTCCTCTCCCCTCTTCCTCATGTGACATCATTTATATACCTTTTTACTACTATTTCCTCCTTTAACTCTCTCTGATATGAAGAAGTTATCTTTCTTGTCAAGACAATCTCCTCTACATGAACTACTGATCCTATTCCATCCATATTCTCCAGCAGATTGTCCCTCCTCTCATCACTTTTCTCTCACTAATTTTCAGTCTCTCTGTCTACTACCTGCTTTTCTGTTTCCTACAAGCATGCCTCTCTCCTGCGTTTTCAAAAGCCCACACTTGACCCATTCACACCCACACACTTTCATCCTATATTTTTATGGCTTTCTTCTTGAAAAAGTAGTGTCTACTTTCTTTTCTCTCCCAGGGAATAGGGAAGTTTGGAAGAACAGAGCACTGGGAGAAGATAATAAGTTCCATTTTAGGCATAATGACTTTAAAATGTCTATAGGATATATAGAAATGTTGAAGACGTTGGAGATATGTGGCTCATCTTCTTGGAAAGGTAGTGTCTCTACTTCCTGTTCTCTCTCTTTCTCTTAACTCTTTGCTTTCTGACTTTGGAGCACATCATTCAATTAAAACAATTTCCCCCCAAAATTACTAAATATCTGTAATTACCTAATCTGATGGCCTCTTTGAAATGTCATCCTTTTTTATCTTTCTATAGCCTTCAATACTATTGATCAACTTCTTCTGTTTAATCTTCTCTAGGTTTTCACCACCCTGATTTATTTTAGGTCTCCTCTCTGTATGATCTTTCCTCCACCTCCTTTGTAGCATATCTATATAGCTCATCCTTGTTCATCTTCTTTTCTTCTTCTTTACTGTTTTACTTGGTGATCTCATCAAATTCTATGTCTATGCGGATGATTCTCAAGACTATTCAACCCTAACCTCTTGTCTGACTTCCATTCTTATATCTTCAACTTCTTAGACATTTCTAGCTACATGTCCTGTAGACATATTAAAGTTATGTCCAAAATTGAGCTTATTATCTTCCCCCAATCCTCTGTTCTTCCAAACTTCCCTATTACCTCCGAGAGCGCCACTATCCTCTCAGTCACCTAAATTCACAACTTTTGTGTCCTCAAATCCTTCCTCTTTCTCAGTCTCCCTCTATAATGTACTGTTTTGTTTTTGTTTTTGTTTTTGTTTTTTAATTTAATTTTTTATTTCATTTTATAATTATAACTTTTTTTTGACAGTACATATGCATGGGTAATTTTTTACAACATTATCCCTTGCACTTACTTCTGTTCAGATTTTTTCCCTTCCTCCCCCAACCCCCTCCCCCAGATGGCAGGCAGTCTTATATATGTTAAATATATTACAGTATATTCTAGATACAATATATGTGTGTAGAACCGAATTTTTTGTTGCACAGGAAGAATTGGATTCAGAAGGTAAAAATAACAGTTTACATTCATTTCCCAGTGTTCCTTTTCTGGATGTTGCTGGTTCTGTCCATCATTAATCAATTGGAATTGGATTAGCTCTTCTCTATGTTGAAGAAATCCACTTCCATCAGCATACATCCTCGTACAGTATCATTGTTGAAGTGTATAATGATCTTCTGGTTCTGCTCGTTTCACTCAGCATCAGTTGATGTAAGTCTCTCCAAGCCTCTTTGTATTTCTCCTGCTGGTCATTTCTTACAGAACAATAATATTCCATAACATTCATATACCATAGTTTACCCAACCATTCTCCAATTGATGGACATCCATTCATCTTCCAGCTTCTAGCCACTATGAAAAGGGCTGCCACAAACATTTTGGCACATACAGGTCCCTTTTCCTTCTTTAGTATTTCCTTGGGATATAAGCCCAGTAGTAGTATGGCTGGGTCAAAGGTTATGCACATTTTGATAACTTTTTGGGCATAATTCCAGATTGCTCTCCAGAATGGCTGGATCTGTTCACAACTCCCCCAAAAATGCATCAGTGTCCCAGTTTTCCCACAGCCCCTCCAACATTCATCATTATTTGTTCCTGTCATCTTAGCCAATCTGACAGGTGTGTAATGATACCTCAGAGTTGTCTTAATTTGCATTTCTCTGATCAATAGTGATTTGGAACACTCTTTCTTATGAGTGGAAATAGTTTTAATTTCATCATCTGAAAATTGTCTGTTCATATCCTTTGACCATTTATCAATTGGAGAATGGCTTGATTTCTTATAAATTAAAGTCAATTCTCTGTATATTTTGGAGATGAGGCCTTTATCAGAACCTTTAACTGTAAAAATGTTTTCCCAATTTGTTACTTCCCTTCTAATCTTGTTTGCATTAGTTTTGTTTGTGCAGAAACTTTTTAATTTGGTGTAATCAAAATTTTCTATTTTGTGATCAATAATGGTCTCTAGATCTCCCTTGGACACAAACTCCTTCCTCCTCCACAAGTCTGAGAGGTAAACTATCCCATGTTCCTCCAATTTATTTATGATTTCGTTCTTTATGCCTAAATCTTGGGCCCATTTTGATCTAATCTTAGTATTTGGTGTTAAATGTGGGTCCATGCCTAGTTTCTGCCATACTAATTTCCAGTTTTCCCAGCAGTTTTTGTCAAATAATGAATTCTTATCCCAAAATTTGGGATCTTTGGGTTTGTCAAACACTAGATTGCTATTTTTATTCACTATCTTGCCCTGTGAACCTAACCTATGCCACTGATCAACTAGTCTATTTCTTAGCCAATACCAAATGGTTTTGGTGACTGTTGCTTTATAATACAGTTCTAGATCAGGTACCATAGACCACCTTCACTTAATTTTTTTTTCATTACTTCCCTTGAAATTCTCGACCTTTTGTTCTTCCATATGAATTCTGTTGTTATTTTTTCTAGGTTATTGAAATGGTTTCTTGGGAGTCTGATTGGTATAGCACTAAATAAATAGATTAGTTTAGGGAGTATTGTCATCTTAATTATATTCGCTCGGCCTATCCAAGAGCACTGAATGTCTTTCCAATTATTTAAATCTGACTTTATTTTTGTGGCAAGTGTTTTGTAGTTTTGCTCATATAATTCCTGACTCTCCTTTGGTAGATATATTCCCAAATATTTTATACTATCGACCGTTATTTTGAATGGAATTTCTCTTTGTATCTCTTGCTGTTGGATTGTGTTGTTAATGTATAAAAATGCTGAGGATTTATGTGGATTTATTTTGTATCCTGCAACTTTGCTAAAATTCTGAATTATTTCTAATGTAATGTACTGTTGTCTCCAGAAACTGCAGAGATCTGCTGTCTCAATTCAAATCTCTCGGACAGATTCTTCTTCCTGTAGAGAGCTGTCCCAACTCCTGACCTAGAGTAGACTCACTTCTCAGGGCCCAATGTTGTCTCTTTTATCCTCCCAGAGAAGGGGCGTTTGAGAACTCAAGGGCTTATGGAAAAATTACTTCAACCAATGAACTTGCTCCTTTTAAAGGTTGTGTAAACTCCTTTTCATATATAAAACTCCTTCCTCAGAAGTTCAAAGGGGTAAACTCCCCTTAAAGGCCAGAACCAAAGGTGTGAACTAGAGAATTGTTAAGTACCAACTTAGCACTTAGTAAGAACCTAACACCAGGATCTTGCTTTTTAAGTTTAAAAATAGAGGAATGGGGGGAGGGAGGCAAAAGACAGAGAAGGAGATCAGAAAGAGAATTTTTAAAAACAATATTTTTATGAACTTTATTTAGGAGAACAAGAATAACAATTATATTATTATTAATTATAATGTTATAGTTTTATTTTAATTAATATATCAATATAATTATGAAATTAAAATATTACATTCTTGTTAATTATAATAATAATTAGCATTTATTCATAAAGTGATTTAAGAAAGTTTACGAAATACACATATATATTATTCTTCTGTCCTCACACAAGTCCTCTGAGTTGAGTGCTATCATTATCTCCATTTTACAGATGAGGAAACTGAGGCTAATAATTAAGTCACAAAGCGAATAGTCACACAGCTAATAATGTAGGATTTGAACTCAGATCTTCTTCACAACCACTAAATCACCTAGCAAACCTTTGAAGGAAGTAAACAGAATTCCAAGACAAATACAAGAGGATACCTACATTGCCTGCAAGTCATCCATGGACCATCTACTTAAAAATGGACTATTTACCCTGGGGACTGAGCCATCTTAAGAGAGGATTACATGAGTGCAAACTTAATTAACCTACTAGATCTGGTTGACTTTCAGAGTGTGTTTTGTTTTGCAGCTCAGCTAACCAGTTTACCAACTTGTTTAGTACTATTACCTTTCTCCCACACAAACACACACACACACACACACACACACACACACACACACACACACACCCCACCATCACCACCACCACCATTTTTCTCTAAGCATTAAGTAACCAAATCAAGAAGTACCATTTTTTTTTTTTGGAAGGGCTTATGCATTGACACCTCAATGGATCACTATCTCTATGATGCTCTGGACCAGAACTATATTTCCATTATATGTCTACGAATATTAAATGCTTAAAAGAGGGAACCATCTCACTTTTTGTGTTTGTATTCCCAGCCTAAGCATTTAATAAATGCTTGTCCATTCATGCATGCTTTCCTTCAGTCTTAATGATCCCAGGCCTGCCCAATGATGCTGATTCACTTGGCCAGTAATAACTAATATTTATTTAGTACTCCATCCACATCTAGGTGGATAAAACTGCTGACTCCAGAGACAAAAAGACCTGGGTTCAAAGCCCCAAATACTTTTTAGCTGTGTTACCTTGGGCAAATAATTTAACCCTGTTTCCCTCAATTTCCTCATCTGTAAAAAGAGCTGGAAAAAGTAAATGGCAAAGTACTCAAGTATCTTTGCCAAGAAAATCCCAAATGAGATCTTGAAGAGTTGAACACAACTAAGCAACTTTTTATATGCTGACATTTCTATAATGAGAATTTTACAAAGGACTTTATACACTATTCCAAAACCCCATGAGGTAAACACTGCAAGTATTATATAACCCATTTTACAGAAAAGAAAATGAGTCTCAGAATGGTAAATGACTTGATTCTAGCACAGTCTTGGTCTACTGCTTTTCTAATACCTCTGGGAGATAATACAAGGCAGCCTATAGTGAAAGGATCATTTCACAAAACAGGAAAGGAAGGTCTTAGAGGTTAAGTAAGGTCACATAGCAAATAAATCTCTGAAGCAAGATTTGAATACAGTACATCCTGACTTCAAGACCTGCCTAAAAATTCAGATTGTTCCAAGGAAATAAATAGCCAAGTGATCAAAGCTGAGCAACAGGAACTGTGTTAAAGTTAGTATTTGTTAGGAAACTTTTGTTACTATTCTGAAAGGGGGTGGAGGGTGGTTGTTATTGTGTGTGTGTGTGAGTGTGTTGTCATTTGACTTTGTTTTGTTAATTGATGTATGACTGAGTATCAGGATAGTATGTTTGGGTCACAATGACTTCTAAAGGTGAACAAGCCGAGTTTGCCATCAAATTTCTCCTCTAAGGAATCAACTCCCCTGTCAAGCCCTTATAGAAGAGTCACACTGAGATTCTCAGAACACTTCCCTGCCTTCCTATAGAACAGCCTCCTCTGAGGGATGCTCAAGGATTTATAAAAACAAAATAATTAATTCAATGCTCTAGACTGAAGAAAAAGTAAAAGTAAAAGGAGGAGGAGGAAGAAGAAAAAGGAAAAGAAAAGAAAAGAAAAGAAAAGAAAAGAAAAGAAAAGAAAAGAAAAGAAAAGAAAAGAAAAGAAAAGAAAAGAAGGAAAGGAAAGGAAAGGAAAGGAAAGGAAAGGAAAGGAAAGGAAAGGGGAAAGGAAAGGAAAGGAAAGGAAAGGAAAGGAAAGGAAAGGAAAGGAAAGAAGGAAAGGAAAGAAAGGAGAAAGGAAAGGAAAGGAAAGGAAAGGAAAGGAAGGAAAGAGAGAAAGGAAAGGAAAGGAAAGGAAAGGAAAGGAAAGGAAAGGAAAGGAAAGGAAAGGAAGGAAAGGAAAGGAAAGGGAAAGGAAAGGAAAGGAAAGGAAAGGAAGGAGAAAGGAAGGAAAGGAAAGGAAAGGAAAGGAAAGGAAAGGAAAGGAAAGGAAAGGAAAGAAAGGAAGGAAGGAAAGAAAGGAAGGAAGGAAAGGAAAGGAAAGGAAAGAAAGAAAGAAGGAAAGGAGAAAGAAAGAAAGAAAGAAAGAAAGAAAGAGAGAGAGAGAGAGAGAGAAAGAAAGAAAGAAAGAGAAAGAAAGGAAAGGAAAGAGAGAGAGAGAAAGAAAGGAAGGAAAGGAAAAGGAAGGAAGAAAGAAAGAAAGAAGAAGAAAGAAAGAAAAAGAAGAAGAAAGAAGAAGAAAAGAAGAAGAAAGAAGAAGAAGGAAGAAAAAGGAAGAAAAAGAAAGAAAGAAAGAAAAGAAAGAAAGAAAGAAAGAAAGAAAGAAAGAAAGAAAGAAAGAAAGAAAGAAAGAAAGAAAGAAAGAAAGAAAGAAAGAAAGAAAGAAAGAAAGAAAGAAAGAAAGGAAGGAAGGAAGGAAGGAAGGAAGGAAGGAAGGAAGGAAGGAAGGAAGGAAGGAAGGAAGGAGGAAGGAAGGAAGGAAGGAAGGAAGGAAGGAAGGAAGGAAGGAAGGAAGGAAGGAGGAAGGAAGGAAGGAAGGAAAGAAAGAAGGAAAGAAAGAAAGAAAGAAAGAAAGAAAGAAAGAAAGAAAGAAAGAAAGAAAGAAAGAAAGAAAGAAAGAAAGAAAGAAAGAAGGAAAGAAAGAAAGAAAGAAAGAAAGAAAGAAAGAAAGAAAGAAAGAAAAAAGAAAGAAAGAAAGAAAGAAAGAAAGAAGGAAGGAAAGAAAGAAAGAAAGAAAGAAAGAAAGAAGGAAAGAAAGAAAGAAAGAAAGAAAGAAAGAAAGAAAGAAAGAAAGAAAGAAAGAAAGAAAGAAAGAAAGAAAGAAAGAAAGAAAGAAAGAAAGAAAGAAAGAAAGAAAGAAAGAAAGAAAGAAAGAAAGAAAGAAAGAAAGAAAGAAAGATTCTGAGAGATATGGAATTTAGTTCTTTAGCACCTGCCCCAAAGTGAATTAAGGTAGAGTCCCAATGCACAAGGGCTGACCTCCAACCAGACAGAAGGATCATCCTTTAACTTGAAATGTAACAAGATCAGGCATTCTTATGAAATATGGACTCTTTATTACCTGTACCTTTGGTATAATAAGAACATAATAAAGGTTTGTGCAGCTGAATTGAATTATCTTAAAAGAAAGATCTGTATAAATGGGAAAAAAATCCATTTGGGAAAATGCTAATTCTCAGCCTGATAATCAAGGTCCTCCCTTGTTTTCATTCCAACCAACCTTTCCAAACTGTCTCTCACTTTCTGCCACACATATTCTCTATTCTATCTAACTTTATCGTATTTTGTACTTGTGTAATTGTATTCTGAAAATATGTGCAGATTCATCAGTTTTCTAGGATAATACAACTTCTCTACAGGGTACATTTGGGCATTGGCTCTGGGAGAATCAAGATCCATAAGGAAGGTCTTGGAGAGACTATAATGGACATTCTGGTTCTGGTTCTGCTTGGCCAACATGACGAAGGAGAAGGCTCTCTGATACTATAGAAGCTGGATCCCAGCCGGTGAAGGCTAAAATGAATTCCATCACAATCCTATACCAGAGCTTATTTAGCCATTTCCCAATTGAAGGACATCCCTTAATTTCAAATTCTTATAGTGCTAGATCTTTGGGTAAATATCCTTCTGTTAAAGTTAATTGGTATTAGGTAATTAAACAGAGCTGGGATGTTCAGCAGCTAGTCTCTAACAAAGAAGAAAGTAGAAAAGCTACATCCCAAACATTCACAGTGTGACCCAATCTTACTCTGAAAAAACTAGTCAAAGCTTTTGTGCTAATTACATTATCCTTTTTAAATTTTATTTTTAATTTATGTAATGAAACAAGCATTTCTATAACATAGTACAATAAAAAAGATAATTGTACATGAAACTGCAAATCTACATACACAATTTGCTATTCTTTTCAAATATACAACAAAATTATCATGTAAATTCATTTTTTAAATTATTTTTCTTTCATTTCCCCCCCTACCCTGGAGTTAGCTACCATTAGGCAATATGTGCCTATTTTTGCACATATATATGTATATATAGGCACATATATATTTTATACAAATATATAAAAGTATTATACATACTTTTATTTATCAGTTCTTTCTCTGGATGCAGATAGCAATTTTCTTCATGTATTCTTTATAGTTAATCTACTCTCTGTGCCTTAACCTGCATTGTGCTTCCTGACTAGAATGCCCTCTCCCTTCTCAAAATGTTCAATATTTGGCTATTTTTCAAAGCCTTTCTCAATCACTATCTCCTCTTTAAAATTGTCTTTGACCATTTCAGCACCCATTGATGTCTCTCTCCTGATTTTCTGCAGCATTGTTTGAACAATTTATCTTGAACCTTTCTATGTAATATCTTTCATTATTTAAATATTTTATTCAAACAGCTGACATATCCTCCATTTAGATTATAAGGTCCATGAAGACAGGGACTGTGTATTATTTTTGCTTTCTTTTTTCCCCTCCATTCCTATTACATGGCTATGCATATAAATAGACACTTAGATAAGTATTGATTGAAAAATTGAGTGAATGAATTAAATGAATAAGCAAACAAATGGCTGAAAGTGATTAGCTCTTGGGCCAACAACAGGTCAGAGATAAGGATGTTTTCATTTCATCAGAATGAAATAATCCTAGAATAGATTTTCCAATTTTTCTTTGTAATAATTCCAAGGGAGTGTTCACAGGAGGAAGACCTTTCCTGTTGGCTGTTATTGAACAAAGGATTTTGAAGACATTGAGAGATGGATGGTTTGGTGAAAAAACACTAAATTTAAAATCAGAAGACTTAGATTTAAATTCTAGTTTTGTTACTAGCTATTTGTGTGACCTTTAACAAGTCACAAATTTTCTAGGATTAAGCTGCTTCATCTATAAATAAATAGATAATCTCCAAAATTTCTTCAAGTTCTAGAATCTAAGATCTGGTCATATGTTTCCTATAAGATGCAGATTTTTTCTATAGGGAGAGACAAAACTTTCCAGGAAAAGAGGCTTGAGAGAAATGCTAGTAAGAGAAAAATGCAAGCTTGTTGTCATTTTCAATGAACTTGAAAAACTGAAGGGGAGAAAAAGTAATGTTCAGTGTCTGAAAGAAGGAGAGTTTATCTTTCTTCACCTTCCATGAAAGGTGGATTTATCATGGATTTCATTCTTTTTCTTTTTCTTGTTTCATTCAATAGTTCATTATCTTGTCAGCTGGAACCGCCTGGCTCCCCTATAACCCTCCATCACTTCTCCTCTGTCATCTCTGGAATTCACCTACAGAGTTTGAACCCATTATTCATCCAAGCCTTGTCCCTTCCACCATTTCAAATTTGAACTTGAGTTAGAATTGTGGGATGAATGACAACAATGCATCTCCCATGATATACCAGTCCATGCCCTACATTCCAAGTAAACTGGTCCTTTTCCTTCGTGTACTCTCAGCTACCTCCAAACTCTGCCCAGAAATCCTCTTATTTGCCAAACCATATCTCTTTCATCCATTAAAATTCAACTCAGTCCTAAGTCTTTTAGGAAATTTTCTTATATTAACCCAATATTGACCAACCTATAAAAGCCCACTTTATCCTGCTAATTAAATTCAATTTTATTTATTTGAATTTATGCATATAAGTATGTAATTCTGTTTAATTCGGTTCGTTAAACATTCGATAAGCACCAAACATGTGCCAAGCATTGTGCTGGACTAACATGGAAGAAATGCAAAGTTCACTTTATTCATAGCACCTGCCCCCATGAAAATTATAATCTAATGAGGCAATATTTCATTTTCACTTCACAAGGAAGTAAAGTAGACTTATGCTTCTAAAATAATATCAACAATCTGCAAATTATTTCATTAAATACTTATATCCAATTATTGTCTCTATATAAATGACTTCCAGATCTTTTGGATAATCAGCCCTAACTTGTGTCAGGAGGTCCCTCTAACTACATCTTCTAAATATTATTTCTTCTCAAGCCCTCCCAAAGACACATTCCCCTTCCCTCCATGAGAACCTGCTCTCCTACTTAGCCCCCTAATTGAGGCTATTGGATGAAAGTTGCTTCTTCCTTCTCTGCTGCTTCATATATTTCCACATATACACATACACACATTTTCATTTAACAAAATCTGTCCTTTCTCTTGCCTTGTCTTCTTATACTTTACTTCTCCCTGCATACTCAATAAGGAGGCAGCTAGATGGCTCAGACAGGGCTGGTCCTGGAGTAGGGAACATCTGGGTTTCAAATTGGACTTCAGAAACTTCATAGCTGTGTGATCTGGGCAAATCATTTATCTCTGTCTGCCACTGGAGAAGGGAATGGCGAACCACTCCAGTGTCTTTGCCAAAAAAATTCTGTGGACCATACTGTCCAAGAATTGGACATGACTAAAACAACTGAACAACAACATAGTCAATAATCAAGCCACAGTAGCCCAGTTGCTGTTTTCCAAACTCAGTACTCCATCTCGATGCCTTTATGTTGCCAGGCTCTGCTGTCTGCAGTTCTCTCCCCCATAATATCTGCCTCCTAGATTTACTTATTTCTTTCAAGACTCAGTAGAAACCCTATTTTCCCCCCAAAAGATTTTCCCAGTGAATCCTCCTTTCCCCCTTCCACCTTCCTGTCTTCCTTTTGAGTTTGCCTTCCATTTACATGTATGTATCCTGTGTATATATAGTTAGTTGTTTTTTTCCTTCTCCCCCATCAGAATGTGAGCTCCTTGAAAACAGGGACCCCCTTCTCCTCCCCTGCCTTGGAATCCCAAGTATTTAGCACAGAGCCTAGATCACAGTAAGCATATAACAAATGATTGTTGACTGACTGATTAACAATCCTTTAAAACCAGTTGTCCCCCATACCAAAATAAGGTCAAAATGGCTACATGATTTGTGTATAAAGGATGATAGTATAAACAAATTAGGAGAGCAAGGGATAATTTACCAATCAGAGCTTTGGAGAAGGAAAGAATTTATGACCAAAGAAGAACTAGAGAACATTATGAAAGGCAAAATGGGCAACTTGATTACATTAAGTTAAAAAGGTTTTGCACAAACAAACCCAACAGAAACAAGATTACAAGGGAAGTACAAAGCTAGGGAAAAGTCT
Source organism: Sminthopsis crassicaudata (assembly GCF_048593235.1). Classification (NCBI taxonomy): domain Eukaryota; kingdom Metazoa; phylum Chordata; class Mammalia; order Dasyuromorphia; family Dasyuridae; genus Sminthopsis; species Sminthopsis crassicaudata. The sequence goes on from NC_133619.1 coordinate 494,396,416, forward strand.
TTTCAGCCAGTGTTTCTGATAAAGGTTTCATTTCTAAAACATAAAAAGAACTGTGTTAAATTTATAAGAATAAAAGTCATTCCTCCTTGATAAATGGTCAAAGGATATTTATTAACAGACAATTTTCAGATGATGAAATTAAAGCCATCAATAATTATATGAAACATGCTCTAAATCACTATTGATTAGAGAAATGCAAATTAAAACAACTTGGAAGTATCACCTCACAACTCTCAGATTGGCTAAGATGACAGGAAAAGGTAATGATGAATGTTGGAGGGGATGTGGGAAAACTGGGACACCGATGCATTGTTGGTGGAGTTGGGAAATGATCCAATTATTCTGGAGAGCAATCTGGAACTATGCTCAAAGGACTATAAAATTATGCATACTCTTTGATCCAACAGTGCCATTATCCCTGTATCCCAAGGAAAGCATAAAGGAGGGGAAGAAATCCACATGTATAACAATGTTTGTGGCAGCTCTTTTATGGTAGCAAAGAATTGGAAAACAAGTAGATGCCTATCAGATGGGGAATGACTGAACAAGATGTAGTACATGAAAGTAATGGAATATTATTGTTCTATTAAAAATGATGAAGAAACTGATTATAGAAAGGCCTGAAGATTTACATGAACTGATGCTGAACAAAACAAGCAGAACCAGGAATACATTATACACAATAACAGCAAGAAGGTGTGATGATCAACTCTGAAAGACTTGGTTCACTGATGCAAAGCAATCCCAATAGACAAAAAATGTCATCTGCATTTTGAAAAAAAGAATAAAGGAAACTGAATGTAAATCAATGCATTCTATGTTCACTTGGCTTTTTCTGTTGATTTTTTTTTCATCTTTCCCTTGGTTTTTCCCTTTTGCTCTAATTTTTCTCTCCCCACATAATTCATAAAGCAATGTATTAAAAAAATAAATTTACTAGAAAAAAAGAGTAGTTGCCTGCTAAATATCTCCATTCTGATTACCACAGGCATCTCAAACTCAATCTGTCCAAAATGGAATCCATTATCTGGCCCAGATAATCTGTCATACCAGGCAGAGCCAGCCTCAGGGATTAGAAGACAGGCTGAAATTCCACCTCTGATGCATCCTGACTGTGACTGAGCCAAGTCACATAACTTCTTGGTGACTTGAGTAACTCTCTAATAATGTAAGATTTAGAAAAGGTGAAGAATTAAATTATTAAAAGGATGGCCCTTGCTCTAGAGTTTTTTATACTAATGAAAGCCCAATTTCAGTTTTTATCCTAGCTTCCTAATCTTGCTTTCTGTTTTCATTGAGATCCTCATTATCATTCTGGTCAACCAAGTCTTCAACCTCAGAATTAGCACCAATTCTAGACTCCCCTCACTTCCTATATCCAATCAGCTCCAGTTTCACACTATTTCTTATAGCTGTGCCTCATGGCCCCTCACAGGACCACTACTCTAGTTCCCATACTCATTTCCCACATAGACTGCTGCAATAGCCTCAGGGAAGGTCTCCCTGCTTCTAATCCTCTTTCTATTTTCCAATGCATTTTCTACACAGACACCTAAATATTCTTCCAAAAACACAGATCTGACAATACTACTCCTCTACTCAAGTAGCTGTGGTAGCTCCCTATTTCTTCTAAATTTAAATACAAACTCCTCCTCCGGAGATTGCCAATCATTCATGATGATCCAAACAAGTTTTAATTTTTTCTTTATGCAATCTCAGTTTTATCTGAACTAGCCTATCAGTTGTTTCTGAAATTTGATATCCTATATCTCATCTCCTTGTCTTTGTAGGGTCTGTTCTATATATCTGGAAGGAATATTCTTTTAGTCTCTGGGTTTTTAATAACCCTTAGCTATTTTTGAGGTTCATGTCAGGATCCACCACCTCCAGGAAGCCTTTCCTGATCTCCCTAATCAGTGGTGTTCTCTTTCTCTCTCTGTCACTCATTGTATCACTGTCATTCTGCTCCATCTCTCTCTCTGTCTATCTCTCTATGTCTCTGTGTGTATCTCCCTGTCTCTCTTTGTGTGTCTCTCTCTTTGTCTTTCTATCTCTTTCTAGTCTGTCTTCCTGTCTCTCTGTGTGTCTATGTCTCCATCTATCTCTGTCTTTATCTCTGTCTCTTTGTCTCTGTCTGCCTGTCTCTCTCTTTCTCTCTCTCTCTCTCTCTCTCTCTCTCTCTCTCTCTCTCTCTCTCTCTCTCTCTCTCTCTGTGTGTGTGTGTGTGTGTCTCTCTCTGTCTGTCTCTGTCTCTCTCTCTCTCTTTCTCTCTTTCTCCTTCCTCTCTCTCTCTCTCTCCTTCCTCTCTCTCTCTCTTTCTCTCTTTCTCTCTCCTTCCTCTCTCTCTCTCTCTCTTTCTCTCTCTCTCTCTCTTCTCTCTCTCTCTCTCTCTCTCTCTCTCTCTCTCTCTCTCTCTCTCTCTCTCTCTCTCTCTCTCTCTCTCTCTTCTCTCTCTCTCTTCTCTTCTCTCTCTCTCTCTCTCTCTCTCTCTCTTCTCTCTCTCTCTTCTCTCTCTCTCTCTTTCTCTCTCTCTCTCTCTCTCTCTCTCTCTCTCTCTCTCTCTCTCTCTCTCTCTCTCTCTCTCTCTCTCTTATCCTGTTTACTTATCTGTGTAAATGTTTTATCTCCCAGAAATGATGAAAGATTCTTAAAAGCAGAAACTGTCCTTCACTTTATATTTGTAGTTTTAGTGCCTATTACAGAACTTTGCACAAGGTGAATAATAAATGTTGGCTTGATGAACTGAATGAAAAACTTCATAAGGTCACCAGGACAAACACTACTTTTTATTGATGAAAAAAGCCTGAGGCTCAGAGAAATTAAAAGACAAGACTAAATTCAACTTACTAAAATGACTCTTCATTCAACTAATATAGATTAAGTACTTACTATATGTCAGGCATTGTGCAAAACTCTGGAAATACTATCATGGAAGTTTCCCAGCTGGATTCCATGATATTCCAGGGAAAATTTCACCTATCATGAGATTGCAAGACTGGGGGTTCCAGAAGTGAGTCTCTAGTCTGAATGTGAAAATAAATGTATTATTGTACTAAGGAAGACCAACTGGATTAGGGACATGCTCAATTTTTTGAGATATACCTTGGTTTTTATAGCTTTGTATGTCCCCTTAGAATACTCAACCAATCGGTGACATATCCCAAAAGAATGGAAATGGGAGAAGTATGTGAATATTGGAATCACAGGAGTTGCTAGAAGTCAGGTTGATTCCTGTGAGACATGCAATTTCTCTGAGTTTACTCTTATTAGAATTCTAGAGATCTTTTTAAAAATAGAATCATTCTTGTTCATCTTGTTGTTACCAATGGAAAGGCATGGGGGAAGAGGAAAATAAACCCCACAGTTCTGTTTTCTTGGCTTTACCTGGGGAGAACATGTTTCCCCCAAACTCAGTTATTCATCTCCTCCACAATAAAAAAGAGGAACACTTCCTGCCTTCCAAGAGTTTATTTCTCCTGAGAGACATAAATAACTAGAAATATTCAAAATATACATGGAGACAGGTGAACTCAAGGCACGGTCAGACATACACTTCAGAAAAATTATTCTGGCATTTGAATGGATGAATTGGGGTAGGTAACAACGTGAATTGAGGAAGCCAATTAAAAAGCTTTTGCAGTGTTCCTTGCCACAGATGATGAACTCCTGAACTACATTACAGCTTTATTGATGATATTAATATGAATGTAGAGAGTGTTGTGAATGTAGAGAGAGTGAAATTTGGAAGTGGATTGGACACACGGGGTGAGTGTGTTAGACACCTGCTATGTGCTGAAAACTTGGATAAGCTCTGAGAGAAACATAAAAATGAGACATTCAATTCAACTTAATAAACACTCCTTAAGCATTCATTAGTGTCAGTTGTGGAATGCTAGACTCTGGAGATACAAACATCAACATAAAGTTCAGGTTTTCGAGGAGAATTGGCAGATCTGGTTCATTCTTTCATGAAAGTTACAATACAGGGAATATGACATAAATAACTATAATATAATGTAGACTATCATAAGTATAAAGACATCGAGAATGTTATGTAAAGGCTGAAAAAGAGAGAATTTCCAGTTAAAGAGTTCAGAACAAGCTTCACAGTAAAGATGATATCTGAGTTATATTTGAAACAAATTTTGAAAATTTCCAGCAGAGATATAGAAGGACATTTGTGTGTGGAGAAAAATAGGGAAAAGACTAAATGCATTATGTGTATGGTAAGATTAAATTGACTATAGAATGGAAAGATATAAAATGAGAGCTAATTTTCCAATTTGGAAAGGATAGTGCCAAATTGTAGGAGGATCTCAAATGCCAAGATAAGGGTTTTAAAGCAGAAGCAGTATAGGGTAGCAAAAAGAGAATTGGCCTGGGAGCTAGCAGACATAATTAGATTTCAGCTTGGCCAGTAAACTTGGTACAAGAACCATGAGCAAATCCTTAAATTTCTCTACTGTTCTTTCTTCTGCAGCTATAAGTGTCTATGAGCCCAGGCCTTCTGACTATGAATTCATTTTTAATTCTCTTTTACCATGGTATTTCCTTGGAAGGGTCTAAATTTAAGAATAGCTAGTGTTGAGATCTTTCCTTCATCCCCCTTTCCTAAGAGAGAAAGTGAAGAATGAATCATCATGTCCTCAAAAAAGTATAAAACTAGAGAGCTGGAAATTATTAAAGGACTGAAGGAGGGAGAGAGAAAGAAAAATAAATAAATGGACAATGGGGAACATTAGTATGGGGAAAAGGAGAAATCTACAGGTTTCACCATTATCTCACATGGGGAAAAAATGGAGCGATAAAAGAACTCTAGAAAATTGTCCTTCTTTTCTCCTAAGAATTTGTGTGTACCAGTGACCATGCCACAGAACTAGAGAAATCTATAGTGAATGATACAATACTGGGGAAAAAAAGAAATAAAAATAGCTTCCCTCCATCCTACATTTTGACAGAGACCACTGGACCAAAAAAGAAAAAAAATGGGGGTGGAGGAAGGGCTGCACTAGAGTTTCTTCATATTTAGAAATGTGATTCCAAAAATAGACTTAGATTTCTGGTATCTTCATTTGTCCCTGCCATCTATTCCCTCAAGTTTTGATCACATAACTCTTCTCTTTTATAACTAGCAAACTTCTAGACTTTCTTCTTCTATTTCTTCATCTTCCATTTACTTTTCAATTTCTTACAATCTGGTTTCTGATCCATTCACATGATGAAACTTCTCTCTTTGAAGTGAGTGACAATTTTTTAACTATTAAATTCAGTGGCTCTTTCCCAATCCCCATTCTACTTGATCTCTCCACAACTTTTTATATTATCCACAGTCCCCTCACCTCCCACCCTCCCCCATCTCTTGGATTCCATAATGCCATTATCTTTTACTTTTCTACCAACTCTTCTGACTGATCCTTCTTACTATGCTTTCTATATTAACATCCTGCATACAGAATGTGGAATAATTCCCTTTTATCCTGGACTTTCTTGTCTTCTTATCATTTCTCTATATATTTTCAGACTTTATTAGCTCATCAGCTCCCATGGGTATATATTTTTATATATGTGTGTATTATATATGAATGCATGATGCATATGTGTATATGTATATACACCTATATGCATACATACACACATATATATACATATGTACAAACAGTTGTTATTTCTTTTTCTCTTAAAATTATTTCAATTTAACAATGACATATATACACTATACACACACACACAAATAAGTATGTGTGTATGTGTATGCATATATAAAGATATGTGTATGAATGAATGATTTCTCCCAGACTCAAGTCCTGCATTATCTACATCTTGCTATAAAGTTCTATTAGAGTGTCCTGATGACATAATAAAATATTCCAAAACTCATTCCTATTTTCCCTCAAAACTAGCCTTCCTCCAAACTTACTCTTGAGTCAGTCACTGTCTTTCTTTATGAATCTTTTTTTTTCATTCTCCCTTAGTCCTGTCCAAACTAATAATTTGTCCAAGTTTTGTTGACTCTTCCTTTACATTTCTTACAACTCTCAGTTTCCTATGCAGATTCTACTCTAGTTTAGATTGGTATCACTTCATCCTTGGTTTACTGTAATAGCTTCCAATAGATCTCCTTGCTCTCTGATCTGTCTGCACTCTTTGATTCTCCCTCTTTGATCTCAGTAATGATTCACATTACTGAGATTAACATACTTAAAACAGTTATGACTAGGTCACATCATTACTCAAAAATGTTGTTACTCCCTATTATCTCTAGGGTAAAAAATAAAATTCTGGCATTTACCTTACCTGTAGCCTACTTTTTAGTCCATTTACCTTAGTCCACTTACCTTTATGGTCTTCTTGCATATTATTCCAGTGAAAAATGTGTTTTCTAGTGAAACTGTTCTACTAACTATCGCATATGACATATTATCTTCTATTCCAGTCTGGAATGTATTCCTTCATCCTACCTTACAAAAAATTTTAACTCCCTTCAAAACATAGCCCATGTTCCACCTTCCACATAAAGCTTTTTCTGAACCACCCTTAGCCCACCTATGAAGTTAGTGTTTATCCTTCCTGAAATTACTTCAACTCAGCACGAAACATTTATTAAGTGTCTAAAATTTTCAAGGCAGCTTGTTAATTGTTAAGAATTGTTAAATACCAACTTAGCACTTAGTAAGAACCTAACATCTAAGGATACAGAAAAAAGGGAGAGAACTCTTTTTGGTCCCCAAGGAATTTACATACTGCTTGGCGAAAGGGACAGCGGGTACATAAATTAATAAATGCAAAATATATACAAAGCATCACAAAGTAATTTTGAAAGTTGCTTTGTAATATTTTATGGGTTAGATTTTTGTTCTATCTTGTAGAATGTAAGAATTTTAAGGTCAGAAACTTTTTCTCCCTTTGAATCCACAGTGCCTGTCAAAGAATAGACGCATAATAAATGTTGTTTGGGTTGAAATGAATTGGTACTAATGAGTTAATCACTCAAGGTTGCCTCTTTTATTCTTTTTAATACAACTTTTCTTCTGTAATATTACGAACTGTATACTTACAAATTGGTTGTTTTCTCAATATAATTGGGGCTACTGTTTCCTAGGTTTCCTAGATGGGGGTAGATGGGCCAAGGGATGCAAGAAAATGGGAATTCTGGTCCTTCATCTCACTGAGAGTTCCTGACACAAAGACTTATCCAAACTCTAACGGAAAACTGGCTCCAATTATTTAGGCTGCCTTCCCATTCACCTTTAATGAATGAAGCAGTCTTATGGCACCCCATCTATAACAAGATACAATAACCTCAGACATCCCCATTTCCCCTCTGTTCTAAGTTTATTGTCTTTTGTAAAATCACTAAATCTCCATCTTCTCCTCGGGGTCCTAGGGCTCAGCCACAAGTCTGTACCAATTGAGTCCCTTGTCTTTGCCTAGAGGTGCCTCATAATGATTTTCTATTTGGAAGGTAGGGAAGTTCAAAGCTGGGGGGTACTTTCTCAGCCACACAAAGTCCCTTTGTGTTTGCATATTGGAATACTATGGAGCAGAGAATCAATACCAGAGCCAATTTCTCATTACAACCTTCCCACATCTCAGGGAGAAATGCTTCTTTTCTTTCTTTCCACTACAATACAGCAATGAGTGCTTAAGAAGGAAGAGGTCAATGCTTTCAAATAAGAATCTTAAATCAATCAAAAAATTAACCCATGTTGACCCCTTCTCAATTATTGCAATAATTTGTCACCTCCATATTTTTGTTTGCTCTCTAGCCTTGATGAACACAACTAACAAATCCCAAGAATCACAGAAGGTCTAGAAGGGAGCTAAAGATGTCAACCCACCCTGTCTCCTTCAGGCAGGACCATGACCTCAACATGAGGTAATGCACTGAAAGACATCCAGAGGAGATGGCCACCAGGGTCACCCATTCCAGTACTTCTTAGCCATTATTGTCAGGAAGAGCTTTATATTTAATGGACTCCTTCATGCTGAAATTTGAGCTCAGTAGCTCTTTTCAGAGCTTTTCAAGAACTATAAAACAACTGGCTGCCATCTTCTTTATAATGGTTATTAATTCTTTTCTGCAGAATCTAAACTAAGTGTGCTTCCCCTTCTAAAAAAAATCTGCTATTTTAGTAATCATCCTTAAGTCTCTGATAGAATTCATCTATGCAGAAATCAAGCATTTAGTAGGCACTAACTATATGCAAAGTACTAAACACTAGGAGAACAAAGAAAAAAGTGAAAAAGAATTACTGACTTAGAGGAGTTTATAAATTAACTGGAGGAGTAACAATATTTATATGTTGTTGTAAATAGGGAGGTGAACAAATATTTATTAAATACCTGTGTTTCAGACATTGTGTTAAGCCCTTTATCTATATTATCTCTTGATCCTCACTATAACCCTGGGGTGTTGGTGGTGTTATTTTTAGTGTTATTTTTTATAGTTGAGGAAACTAAAGCATACAGCGGCTAAATGACCTGCCCAAAGTCACATAGATAGGAAGTATCTGAGGCTGAATTTGAACTCAGAGCATCCTAGTTCCAGGTACTCTATTCACCATTCTATCTAGCTATATATAGAAAATAAAATACAAGACATTCTGAGAGTAGAAGAAGAGGCACTATCAGTAAAAGGATCTGGAAAGTGAAATGAACTGAGCATTTGAAGGAAACTGATGATTTCAAGAGGTAGAGGTATGTGGGAGAGAAGGAACCTTCGGATTCATCTAGTTCACCTGCATCATTTTACCAAAATGATAAATTACAACTCAAAGAAATTGTGATTTATCCCTGATTGTCCATTTAGGAAAGTTGAGAATGGAAGCCCTATCTTCTGACTCCTTCCCACCACTTCATGTCACTTCCTTTTCTTATTAAGCATGTGACCTCTTCCCTGTGTGGAACTTCCTTGATGGCTTCTGTTTTCTTCTATTTCAATCCCAAAACAGCTCTTCTCTGTCCTCATAGCCCTTCCATCTTCTGAACTCTCCCTGAAACGTCCATACTTCTAAGATACAGAACTCGGATCTGAAAACAATAGTCAAGGAATGTCATAACCATATACGCTCTATTACTCTATTCATGAATTCTCATTCTTATGTTTCTAAATGGTAGTTTCATAGAGCTAGGGGGGTTTTCTTAGATAAATGTACATACACTTCTACAATCAGAGAGTTAAGAGACACCAGAAGGCATTTAATCTAATGTCTAGCACAATGGAAATACCTTTTTACAGCATCTACAACAAGTTGATCACCCAGCTGACATTTTATGACCTTCATTATCTCTCAAGGCAGCCCTTTACATTTTTGTATGAATCTATCTCTCTTCTAAGACTAAGCAGAACAAATCTAGTCTTTTTTCCCTATGAGAACCTTTCAAATACTTTGCTAGTATGTCCCCTTTCACACCTAATTCTTCTCTTCTCCAGCCTTCTTTTCTTCTTCCCTAAGTGTATTTTTCCTTATTGTTCCCCTTAAACCAATTAGATCTCTTGCTTCATCTTACTAACATGTGATTCCCTTGAAGTCTTTAGTTTCCAAGATTTATTATTTTAGAACTAGAAGATACATTAGAAATTATCAACTGATGCCTTTCCCTCTAGGCTATCTTCTGTCTATTTTTTATATTTAGAAATATATATATATATATATGTATATGTATATATTCTATTTATATATAATGCATTCTAATGTATATGATATTCTAATGTATATTATATATATAAAATTACTTATCTAGCCCTAATCTCTCTGCTAACCTCCAGTCTTACACATACAACTCAGTATATCCAAAACTGAATTTATTATCTTTTCCTCTATACTCTCCCTTTCCAAATTTTTTCTCATTCTCTAGGGTACCACATCCTTCAGTTACCCAGGCTCACAAACCCAAGAATAAACCTCGAGTCTTTGTTCTCTTTCAGCTCCCCATATCCAATATCTTGTATCTCCTATCCCCTCTCTTCTCTCCTCTGATTCTATCACAATCTCCTCATGCCTGCTGAATGGGCAGCCTGCCACAAGACTCCCCCCACTTCAATCTATCTGCTACTAATCTGTCGAAGTGACCTTCCTCAAGTACAATCTGACCATTTCACCTACATGCCCTTCCCCTCACTCCCTCTTAATGTTAATACTCCAGCGAATCACTATCACCTGCAGGATCAAAAATAATTTCCTCTTTGGCATTCAAGGCTTTATGTAATCTAACCTCTTTTGCAATGTTCTTACACCCTATTCCTACATACTCTTTGATCCAGTGACTCCCTCTGTTCCGAACCAGTCACTCCATCTCTGGATGCTGGACATTTTCACTGGAGGCTCCAGAGCTGGAATGTTCTCCTTCATTGCACTTCTCCACTTATTTCCTTGGCTTCTTCAAGTCCTGGCTGAAATCATATCCTCTTCAGAAAGCCTTTCCTAACTTTCCTTGATTCTAGTGCCTTTTCTCTGTTGATTATTTCTAATTTATTCTGTTTATTTCTTGTTTATATGAAAGTATATGCATGCTGTCTCTCCTATTAGGCTGTCAGCTTTTTGAAAGAGGGACGCCTTTTACTTTTATTTGTATTCCTAACATTTAGCACAGTGCCTGGCACATAGTAGGCACTTAGTAAATGTTGGCTAATTAAGAAACAATTTAAGTTTATGTGTATGTTGTCTTGTCCATTAGATTATAAGCTTCTTTTTTTTTTAATTTTTATTTTATTTTATAATTATAACATTTTTTTGACAGTACATATGCATGGGTAATTTTTTACAATATTATCCCTTGCACTTACTTCTATTCAGATTTTTTCCCTTCCTCCCCCAACCCCCTCCCCCAGATGGCAAGCAGTCTTATATATGTTAAATATATTACAGTATATTCTAGATACAATATATGTGTGTAGAACCGAATTTTTTGTTGCACAGGAAGAATTGGATTCAGAAGGTAAAAATAACAGTTTACACTCATTTCCCAGTGTTCCTTTTCTGGATGTAGCTGGTTCTGTCCTTCATTAATCAATTGGAATTGGATTAGCTCTTCTCTATGTTGAAGATATCCACTTCCATCAGAATACATTCTCATACAGTATCATTGTTGAAGTGTATAATGATCTTCTGGTTCTGCTCGTTTCACTCAGCATCAGTTGATGTAAGTCTCTCCAAGCCTCTCTGTATTTCCCCTGTTGGTCATTTCTTATAGAACAATAATATTCCATAACATTCATATACCATAGTTTACCCAACCATTCTCCAATTGATGGACATCCATTCATCTTCCAGCTTTTAGCCACTATGAAAAGGGCTGCCACAAACATTTTGGCGCATACAGGTCCCTTTCCCTTCTCTAGTAGTTCCTTGGGGTATAAGCCCAGTAGTAGTATGGCTGGGTCAAAGGGTATGCACATTTTGATAACTTTTTGGGCATAATTCCAGATTGCTCTCCAGAATGGCTGGATTCTTTCACAACTCCACCAACAATGCATCAGTGTCCCAGTTTTCCCACAGCCCCTCCAACATTCATCGTTATTTGTTCCTGTCATCTTAGCCAATCTGACAGGTGTGTAATGATACCTCAGAGTTGTCTTAATTTGCATTTCTCTGATCAATAGTGATTTGGAACACTCTTTCATATGAGTGGAAATAGTTTTAATTTCATCATCTGAAAATTGTCTGTTCATATCCTTTGAAGATTATAAGCTTCTTGAGGGCAAAAGCTGATATGACTTTTTTTTTGTATCTCCATTATTTAGCATAACTGGCTAAGTTAGTAATATCAATCAATCAAGAAACAATTATTAGTGAGGCTGCTAGGTGGCTAACTAGAGACATGGACTCAGGAAGACCTGAGTTCAAATCCTGCTTTAGATACTTACTAGCTGAATGACCAGGGGAGTCATTTAACATTTCTCTCTGCTCAGTTTCCTGACACACAGTAAGTACTGAATGAATAATTGTTGGTGAATTGATTCAACCCTTTTGCTTTACAGAAAAGGAAACTGGAGACCATTAAGGTTAAATCCCTTGCCCAAAGTCACCTAATTTTTTAATAGCTTTAATATGTGGACAGAAGAGAAGCCGCCCAATAGAGTGAATATTTATTTCAACGAATATTTCTAGTTCTGCTATTTATATGTTATTTCAGATAGAAGATCGTGATAGGAATTCCAAAGAAGTTTAAAATATACTTCTTGACTTTAAGCAGTACACAACTTATTTGAGGAACCAATACTTACATGGCTGGAACAATTGGGAAATTCAAGATGATATATAATGAAGTGCTGAACAAAAATAAACCAGTGCCATCATGAAGAGGACAGACTATAAATGCTAGGGGTAGCCAGAAAGGGATCAGCAGGAAGACAGCTGGTGTCCCCAGAGAGAGAAAAAGGAATTGGAAGAATTTAGAGGAACATAGAGGAAGCTGGAGTCCATCCCATTCCCATTTAAATGACATTGGATTTTTGTGAACTCACAAAAGGTCTAAAAGGGTTCTAGTGCATTCCTCCTCCATTTCATGCTAATTTTATATTTATTTTTGTATAGATTTTCCTTTTCTTTTCATGTGAAAATACTTTACATGCAAAGCACTTTACAATATGATATTTCATTTTATCTTCACAACAACCTAGGGAGGAAATGAGCAGAGAAATGTTAAATGACTTGCCTGGTCACTCAGCTAGTAAGTGTCTAAATAAGGATTTAAACTTCAGTCTTCCTGATTCCATGCCTCTATCTGTCCACCTAACAACCTTACTAATAAATGTTTCTTGATTGATTGATATTACCAACTTAAAGGTATCTAAACTCCTTGAGGGTAGGGACCATGTCACTATTGTCCTTGTTTCTCCCATTCTTGGCATAAGACTAATAATTGCAATCATTCAATAAATGCTTGCTGATTAATTTATGAGATTTCAATAGATCTTAGGGCATCCAAATATTTGAAATGTACTTTTTATTCCCTTTCTTTGCTACCTCTAGGCACTCATTCCTTCCATAATTTCTCCTTAACTACCCCAGCCCGCTTCTCCCAAACACAAACATGTACCAGTTCCTCTTCCAAGCATGAAACTAAGGGGTTCTTGCAATTTCATTATGCTCTGTTCCTCTTTTGCTCCTTCTCAAACGAACAAGTGCCTTATGATTAAACAAAAAAATTCTAGTCCCACCTCCCTTTCACTCTGCCCCACTACTTCTGTCTAAACTAATAATAGATGAAGTGATTGTGTTTTAATAAAGAAAATTGATTTACCTTTTCAGTTCTTTAATAAATGGTAGTGCACACAGATCTCTAAAGATTTATGCCCACAATTTGCAAAATTATTTCTCTATCGATCAGCCTAGGTTTGTTTTCAGTAGGTTCAGTCAATTAAGTAGTAATATTCAGGTGGGTAAATTAGTCAATTCTGTGAAGTCGGCTGCCAGAAGCAGGGAGCCTCATCATCTTGGGTGAGCCAGAGATGGTTTCCCCCAGGGAGAACCATCAACTACGGTGGGTGCGTAAGAATATCCCAGGAGAGATGCAGCAGCGACGGTGGGAAGAGAAGTGAGAATTCAGATACCAGAATACCTGCAATCAGAATTCCAGACAGCCTGTGGCTCTGACAGTTCGATCACAAGTGATAGATGGTCAGTCTGAATCCCTATGGGACTGCTAAAGGGGAATAGTAATGCTGTGTGTGTGCATGGAGGAGGAGGAAGTCTGCTTATCCAAAGTTTAGTTACTGCTTCCCTTTCTAAAGCCTTTATAGCCTCAGAAGCTCTGACTAGCTGTTCACTCCCCTCTCCCCTCCTACACTTTGCTTCCATAGTCCCTGAACTTAGATACCTCCCCAAGATCTGGCACATCTAAAAACACAGCACAAGGCTCAAAAGGAATTTTGCCTACTTAAAAAAAAAAACAACCCAAACCAGGAGTAGCACTTCTGTCCTTAGTTCACAGCTTGGGCCAGCCCTCAGCAGAGCTGTGGGCCTCAGATCTACATTCCTAGATATAGCACAGCAGGCTCCTTTCCTTCATCACTGGAGGTTTTCCTTGTATCTATTATGTCAGGAATGTAGCCTTCCCCCTTACCTCTTGAATCCTTCCTCCTAGTAAGTCCTGCTAGCAGTCAATTCTCAGGCTAATCTTTATAAAATATCAAAAACTACTTTATTGCAAAGCATACAGGTGTGGTAAATGTTTGAATTGCACAGAAGTAATATGCTTCTTTGAGAAGAATCCAACCTATTCTTAGTCCCTCCTAATTCACTGAGAAATCTACATTTTCTTTTGTGTTCTAATCTACTTCTGCTCCTAATAAAATATAATCAAATATAAAAATCCTGTTTGGTATTCAAAGCCCTTTATTACCTATCTCTCCACCTTTCCAGTCTTATACCTTATGCCCTCCAATATACACTGTTTTGGTCCAATGCCTGGCCTTCTTGCTGGTCCTGGAGCAAGATATTCCATGCCCAGACTCCAGACATTTTCACAAACTGTCCCCCATCCCTGGAATTTTGCATCTCCTCATCTTCTCTCCTTGGATTCCCCAGCTTTCTTCAACTCTCAACTAATTCTATTCTTCTCCAGGAAGCTTTTCTGAGTTCCCTTAATTTTAATTCCTTCTGAATTGGAAACTGAGTGAATATCCATCAGTTGGAGAATATTTGAATGAATTATGGCATATGAATGTTATAGAATATTATTTTTCTATAAGAAATGATCAACAGGATAATTTCAGAGAGGTCTGAAGAGACTTATATGAACTGATGTGTGATGGTCCGGTCTAGCTCCTCTGAAGGGCTCAGAATAAGTCTTTGTCAGGATAAGCAAAAGTCCTTGCCCCACATTGTGGACACCAATTTATAAAGTTCTGTTGTCTCCAGAAACTGCCGATTGCTCTCTGGGAGGAGATCTGCTGTGTCAACTCAAATCTCTCCAACAGATTCTTCTTCATGCAGAGAGCCATTGTCTCCAGACAGTTGCTGTCAACTCTGGTCCAGAGTAGTGACTTCTTCCTCCCAAGAGCCGCCTCAAGTCTGGTCCAGACAAGACTCTCCATCTCTTGAGTGCCGCCCTCTTTTATCCTCCCAGAGAATGGGTGTGAGATAATGCAAAGGCTTCTGGGAAAAATTACTTCTCAACCAATGAACTTGCTCCTCCTAAGCATGCAAGCTCCTCCCAAGGAATTCAAAGGGGTTAAATTCCTAGTAAAGACCAGAACTAGAGAATTGTTAAGTACTGATTTAGCACTTAGTAAGAATCTAATATCGGAAGAAGAATCTGTCCCAGAGATTTGAGTTGACACAGCAGATCTCCTCCCAGAGAGCAATCAGCAGTTTCTAGAAACAACAGAACTTTACAAATTGGAGCCCAACATGGGGCAAGGACTTTTGCTTATCCTGACAAGGACTTATTCTGAGCCCTCCAGAGGAGCTAGACCGGACCATCACAATTTGGCACCCGAACAGGGACAGACACGATCCTGACTCCAGTGGAAAAGCCTCCAATTCAGATTCCAATGGAAAAGCCTCTCTGATCCAGAAGCATGAGTAACAAGGAAACTTTGTTTAACTTTGTTAAAGAGCTAAAGTAGAATTTCAGTGAAATGGGGCAAATGCCTTCTGTTCAAGGAAAATGTTGAGAGAGCATCATCAAGGTTATGAAAAGCCAAGGATTGATTGTAATTTTGGAGGAGATTACTGAACTTTTAAAAACTGTGCAGGTCATATGTCTTTGTTTTTCTCTGGAAGAAGAATTGGATCTAGATGAATGGGAATTAGTAGGAAATACTATAATTCCAAACCAAACTCAATTTCCAAAGATACACTTCATACTTACAATTTAATCCAAATGGCTATAAAAATTGTTACTCTAAAGGAAGAGAAGAAGGAGCAAAATGGGGAGGTATCAATTAAACTAAGTGAAAAGGATGAATCAGATAACAATAAAGTTAAGTACAATTCTGAGCAACAGCAACAGGAGCATTTCCCATCTCCTCCCTCAATTAACCCTTCAGGTGTGGAGCAAGAAGGAGGAGGGAAAGAGGCAGAAACACAAACAGAATCACCTGTGAAGCAGCCTAAGCCTATGACAAGATTAGAAAAAGCGTTGGTTAAAGCTAAGAGAGAAGGACAGGATATAAGTGATTTTATACATGCATATCCTGTGATTGAAGATATTGATTCTGTAGGTCAAAAAAAGAGAAGATATGCACCTTTAGATTTGAATAAAATTAAAGATTTGAAAAAAGTTTATACCCTTTATGGGGCTACATCAGCTTATGTTAAAATGTTACTAGATGATTTGTCTTATGAAGTCCTAATCCCGAATGATTGGAAATCCATAGCAAGGACATGTCTACAACCTGGACAAAATTTGTTCTGGCTTGCAGAGTTTCATGAATTATGTAAAATCCAAGTCAGATGCAATTTGGAAATAGGAATTAACACACAATTCACTTTTGAGCACTTAGCTGGTGAAGGTTGGTATGGAGAGAATTCAGACCAGATTAATTATACCATGACAAGATATGAGCAAATTGCTAAGGCTGCAATAAAAGCTTGGGGTGTCCTCCCTGGACAGAAAGATTGGGGAGAGGCTTTCACTAAAATAGAGCAAGGTCCCAATGAATCTTTTGCAGGGACGTTTGCAAACTGCTGTCAAAAGAACTATTGAAGAAAATGCAGCTACAGAAATAATGACCAGACATCTGGCTAAGGAAAATACCAATGAGATTTGCAAAAGAATTATCTGGGGATTAGACAAAGATGCTCCTTTAGAGGAGATCATAAGACGCTGTGCTACAGTGGGAACAAATGCTTTTTACGCCCGGACTATGATGAACATGGAAAGACAAGATCCCTCCTGGCAAGGGACTTCTAGAGAAACTCAGTGATGTTTCCAATGTGGAAAAATTGGACATCTAAGAGCTCAGTGTAAATATGGAGATAGAGTGAGAAGACAGGGTGAAAGAAGACCTAAAACCCCATGTCCAAAATGTAAGAGAGGACTCCATTGGGCATCAGAGTGTAGAAATTCAGCAAAACTGGACGAGGGGCCCAGGGCCCCAGGCAAAAAAATACTTGGGGGGCATGATTGCAACTGAAGTTACACCCAAAGAGCCTTTAGAAGGTCAGGATTCTGATGTGATCTATCAGCCAAAAAGCAATCACATGGAAGAAAGGGATTACCTGATCAGTCAGCCAAAAGGCAATCAGATTGCAAAAATGGATTACACTTGGGGAGAATACAGGCCCTTTAAACCAACAGGGCTGTGTCCAGTGCAAACAACTCCAATGTAATTGCCAGATGATGAGAAGAGATTTAGAAAGTGGTAAATAGAAACAAGATAGGTTAACTGTGTGGAGGAGAGGGTTTGCTTGTATTTCTTCAGATGGAGAAGGAATCAGATGGGTGCCAATGAGTTGTATTCGCCTTGTCCATCAGAGAGAGAGACAGAAAAAGAGAAAAACCTCAAAATAAAGGAGAAAATCTAAGAAACATCTGGCACTGAAAGAGCATGGCTAATAAGAAGACTGTTAAAGAACTTTAAAACCAGCAGGAATCATTGGATTTCCTAACACAAGATGAGACTAATGGACAATGGACTTATGGACATTTATAAATTCTCAATTTATGATTATTTGATCTTGTTATTTGTTACATACTTCTAGCATGTATTGTTACTATGTTACTATATGTTTATGTAATCTATGTAATTATGTGTAATGCCTCCCATATTGATGGATTTATGTTTCAAGGTCATGATCACCCTATGTTCTAAATCAAAAGAAAGGGGGAGATGTTAGGTTCTTACTAAGTGCTAATGAGATAATGAGATATTAGGTTCTTACTAAGTGCTAAGTCAGTACTTAACAATTCTCTAGTTCTGGTCTTTACTAGGAGTTTAACCCCCCAGAAGCCTTTGCGTTATCTCATGCCCATTCTCTGGGAGGATAAAAGAGATGGAGAGTCTTGTCTGGACCAGACTTGAGGCGGCTCTCTGCAGGAAGGGAAGTCACTACTCTGGACCAGAGTTGACAGCAACTGTCTGGAGATAATGGCTCTCTACATGAAGAAGAATCTGTCCGAGAGCAATCAGCAGTTTCTGGAGATAACAGAACTTTACACTGATGCTAAGTGAAATGAGCAGAACTAGGAGATCATTGTACATGGCAACAACAAGATTATACAATGATCAATCCTGATGGACGTGGCTCTTTTCAACAGCAAAATGATTCAGGCCACTAGAGCCATCTACACCCAGAGAGAGGACTGTGGGGACTGAGTGTGGGTCACAACATTGTATTTTCACCTTTTTTGTTGTTGTCCTATTTATCCTGTATAGAATATATTTGCATATAATTATTTTCATTTTTTTTCTTCCATTAGATAATGAACTCCTTGAGATCAAAGACTATTCTTTGCCTTTCTTTATATCATCAGGGTTAGCACAGGGCCTAGCATATGGTAAGCATTTAGTAAATGTTCTTCTTCTCCTCCTCCTAATTCTCTTTCTTTTCTTTCTCCTTCTCCTTCCTTTTTTTTTCTTTTTTTTTTTTTACCAGTCTCCATATCCTATTATTATCTGAATTGATCTTTCCTTATCAACCATGACATGTTGTTTTTGAGGAGAAGCTTTTAAAGAACCCTTTCTTCTTTTATACCTATCCTTGTTATGCCGCAGTTTCCCTGAATTATAATACCTCAGTTTCCCTGAATTGTTCTGCCTCAGTTTCCCTAGTGCCATTAGGACTGAGATAGGCTGTGGAGCCCTGGCCACACTGTCATTCCAAAGAGTAATAAAACTCCAGATTGTTTAATCTCAAAGATCTAGATGGCACTCTCTATCTTTCTTGCCCAGGTTTCCTGACTGCTGCTCAACCACCTTCTTATCAGAACTTATGAACCTTCCTCCTTATTCCCATTCTGTAAGAACTGAATTATGATCTTTCCTGGAATTTACACTCAACCAATGCTCTGCCTCCCCCTTGCCTTTGTTTCCCTGATTGCTGGAGCCCTATAAAAGTCCCTGGAATTACTTGCTCATTGCTGGATGCTTTGAGACAAGAGTTGCATCCAAGCTGGCTGGCTATCATCAGTCCAACTGCTCCATTAATAAAATATTGAAAACCTTTAATCTCCTTCTTGCCTTAGTTTCTCCAGCATTACATACTGTAATGCAATGGTGTCAAATTCAAATAGAAATGGGGCACATAACCCATACTTAAGAATCCCTATGGACTCCATATTGACTTAGTTTTAAAATTTAATATCATCTGTGTTTTATTATATTTTTATTTATTTTGTTACATAGTGCCCAACTATATCTTAACTAATCCTTCAGAAGGGCTAGAGTCACATGTAACCAACAATATTTGATGTTTCTGCTCTATTGAAATTTCAAATATCTAGCAAGAATTGTCTTTTCCCTCCTTTTGTATTTCTACTACTTAGTAGGTATTTAATAATTGTTTATTGAGTGATTAATTGATTTATTCTTTTACTCTGTTGTTCCTGGATCTATGGGTTCATGCCTCTTCCAGAAGACCCAAAAAATCATTTCTTGTTTTCACCTTTAACTTTTTTTTTAGCCTAGAAATAACTAAGATAGGTCTTGGTGAGGAACCCCAGTCAACCAAGGCAGATCAGTAATCAGTGATCACCTTGTAGTCTTAGGGTAAACTGCTTGAAGTTTTGAGGGGTTAAGTGATTGGCTTGGGAATCACATTTCACAGGAGAAGGTTTTGCATCTAAATCTTACTGACTTCTAGACTAGCTCTCTCTTCTTGCTGCCTCTCTTTTAATAATTGACCTAGATCACTTAAGAGGTGATAAGAGTATAAGTATACTTTCATAAGTGTAAGAGACAGGATGGAGTAATAGATAGAAATATAGCCTTGGAGTGAGGATAATTGATGTTCAAATGACAAATGATGGTTTATGATCTAAGGCAAGTGTTTAATTCTTGCATGCCCCTCTCCAAGAAACTAAGACTTCAAGCTGTGGAGTAGTTGCCAATTGGCTTTGATAAGAAGAAGTTTCCCTTATTCCCAATATGGACCAATTACACAGTTTTAAGCCTCAATAGAGTTTGCATTACCTGAATATAATAAAGAAAAAACAAATGCTTAATTTCTCATATCATCTCAACTACTTACAAGTTGTTTGAACTAATATATTTATTGCATATTAATATAACATACAGAATGGAATAGATCCAGTATAGAATATTAAATACAATATATAATATCATATATGTGTGCATATATTCATATGTGTGTGTTTAAGCTTGTACTTTAAAACGTTTATTGTTATTAGTAAGTAAATGGCTTCTCCCACCAGACTTCAGTTTCCATATCCATAAATTTGGGGTTTTGGAGTAGGTGACCTTGGAGGTCTCTCCCAACTCTGAATACTGACTTTTCACCTAAATATCCTAATAAGTTATGTCTCTTCATGTCAGGAACTAACTGAATTTTGTCTTGATTAGCACATAAGAAATGTTGACTATCCCACACACAGGGCAAAAATTATTTTGGGGGTAGCAGCAGTGTTTCCAGGCACTAGCATAAAGAAGGATTTGAATAATTCACCATTATCAAGAGCTTATGAGATCTCATACTCATAAGTTACCGTGAAAGAAAATAACTGAAGATAAGCTCATGGTTAGGAGTGTCCTTAAACTAAATTTTAAACTACAAAGTTTTCTTTGTTCTATGATCCCAGGATCCCCTTTCTGCAGGATTTTGCCCTCTTATCTTCAATCCCTGTGTATAAATACTTGATAAATAAATATTTCTTGACTGCTATGTAGGAATCCCCAGGATTCCCTGCATATTAAATATAGGACTCTTAAAAATAAAAAATCTTTTCAGATCCAAAATTATGTTTTCCTGATTGTGGAATCTCAATCATTGTGACAGATGATGGCAGAGATACTTTGGGAGCAGAATGACTTTCCCTGAACCCAAATGAAACTCCCCACCTAGCCACCTATTCTTTGTATTCAAAGGGAGTTGGGAAGGAGTAAGAAAGAAGCTGTTATCCTCAACAATGGACTCTTACTCTACATATTATTCCCTTATTCCAGAGGTTCTTAAATGTTTTGTGAACCTCGGAATTCTTTGGCTAGCGAAACCTATGGACTACTTTTGTATAATGTTTTTAAATTCCGAAAACAAAATAGTTAGAATTACAAAGGAAATCAATTAACTGCTAAAATACAGCTCTCAAAAAATCAAAACAATAAAATTAAATTAAAATTCTATACCTAGGTTAGAATCATTGCTTCTCTTTCATACTATTAAGAAAATATTGATTTTTATCTTTACCTTTCCATTGCTAACACCAAGATTCATTTTCCTTTTCACATGGGAAAGACAGAGAAACTTATTTCAGAGAATCTTTGCATTGATGGGGACCTCAGAAGTCATCTATTCAACCTTTGCCTGAAACATGCATCTCATCTCTACCACCTTCTTGGCAGGTGTTCATTTAGCCTCACAAAGATCTTTAGTAACAGGAAACATGCTATCTCTTGAGGTGGTCCATTCCATTTTCCGGTAGCTCTAATTGTAACTTCTTCTTTATAATAGGCTAAAGTCAGCTTCCCTTGAACTTCCCCCCACTGGTGGATTGCTGAAAACCTTTAAGCTCTTTCCTAGTAAGAAAAAATTTAAATCCAATGCTAGGAATTAAAAAAGAAAACACAGTATTTAATTCTGCTAATCCAAATAATAATATTTGATTCAAATAATATTTAAATATTACTCAGTGATTTTCATTCATTTTTTCAAAACCTTCCTGAATAGTGGGGCTGTGGATGGTGCCCAGGCTTAGTTAAAATGTTAAGAAAATTATTTTCTTTGCCTTTCACTTTCCTATTACCGTTCCCCCAAACCACCATTTTCCATCTTAAGTACTATTCTTTCACTTAAAAGAAAGGCATATTGGTATATCTGCAGTATGATAGTAAGAGGCATTTGAGTGAGGCACCTGGCCCCAAGTACTGTCAGAAAGAAGACACAAAACTAAATGATCCATTGGTGAGTTTCGGTCTGGCAGTTCCCATCTAACCTGCAAGTGGCAGGTAATTGGATTGGTAATGGGATATGGGGACTTTCACCTTGAGGTCATTGCTTCATCCTGCTAGAGAGATGGCTGCAGCCTAAAGTCATTGTTTTGGAGAGCAGTTTCCTGATGTGTGGGAAATGTCAAGTTCTGAATCTAGCTCCTAGTGTATACCTGATTCCAAGACAGGTCAATGTACCTGCAATGCTCATTACTTTTAGTGAAACCTATGGACTCTAAGAAGAAAAGGATAGAAATCCTTGGCAATATGCATAGGTAGAAGGAAGTTTTGGGCTTGCTTCTTGCAATTCATTCAGTTCTAGTTCTAGTTATGACTGTTTTTAATTGATTAGCTAGAATTTCCACTTACAGAAGCTCTCTGGAATCTTCTCTGCAACCCCAGGATAATATATAGTTTTTTCATGTAAATCTCTCATGTAAGTTCTATCAACTTACTTCTATACCATTATTTATTATTCATTCTATACCATTAATTCACCATCTATGGCATGGGAAAGCCCATCCTTCCATTTGCCCAAACTCTGTAGAAGAGTTCTCCATCTGGTTTCCAAAACTAATTCCTTTTATATCAAAAGACCATGACTCTAGAGCTAAAAGATACCTTAGGGGTCATCTGCTCCTTCTCCATTTACAGATGAGGATACCGAAGCTCAGAGATATTAAGCAACTTAGCTAGTCAGTCAACCAATAAGTACAAAGTTGGGGAATGAATCCAGACACTTTGATTCTAGATCCATCAATGATCCCTTTCTAATTCACCATTCTGCTTTCTTCCTCCTTAGGAAGTTTTACTGTTGTGACATGATCAAAGCAGATAGCTCTCCCATATCATCTCTAGTTCTGACTGGTGCCCCAAAGCAAAATCTACCAAATATTTTTGCCAATTCAACCTTTAATGAAAAACTTGCTCCTTTTCCCTATATCACAAAGTCCTTACCTCTTGCTCCTAGCCTATGCCTCCACAGCTTCCTTCCATTGTGACTTAGCCTAGACTTTCTCTCAGATCCAAAGCACCCATTCCTACAAGACATACCCCTCATTCCTCATTTCTCCACTATCATCCAAGTCAGTATGATTGATACAACTAAGGATCAGTAGTAACTGGAAATCTCTCTCTGGTCTTCATGTTTGGATCTAATCATTCTTGAATCTCAGGATCATATAGTATCTATATGCCCCTAGTCCTACTGAGGAATGCATTCTACAAGTTTCCCTGTTTCTTATCATAATTTTAGTCAAGACATCATTCCTATGATGTCATTGGTTCTCTTCAAAAACAAAGGGCAATCAATAATTTAAAATAAGAATTCACAGGGATATTAAACTTTTCCTCTCCCTCTTCCACAATCATTGGGCCTCAAATCCATAAAGTTCATTGAATACCCATAAAGTGCTTTGAAGTGAGTGGGGAAAATGGATTGCCAAGCTCTGCCTAGTAACTTGAGGTGGGGGAAGCATTTTGGAAAACACGTGAAGGTACAGTGTCATTCAACTGCTTAGAGTTCTTGTTTTAGGGGGGCATTCCCAGATCATATAAGGAATGGAGTATTACACCCAGGAGAAGATTAACTGATAGATTTATTCACTCATTTAACACATTTATTGTTCCCCTCTTTTTAAAATTACTTTTCTTAGATCTTGAAGAGGAAGCTGAGGATATAATCAGGGATGGAGTTCCCACAGACCCAAAGAAAAGTTAACACAGGATGAATATACTCAAACAGTGTTTGGCTTTCCTGACTCCTCTCTGATAAATGTGTGTGTGTGTATGTATGTGTGTGTGTATGTGTAAATTATTGGAACAATTAGTGGTTGGAAGTACCTGCACCCCATGCCTGTCCTCTAAATTGCTTTTTTTAGTGGCTTCTGCAGCCAGCCTGTGATTGACTCAGGCTGCTGTATGGCTGCAGATATGACAGCAATGGCCTGATTTCTGACATGTGACTCCACTGCAGGTTGTTGTAGCAGGAGGTGGAGTGTAAGGGAGAAGCCTCCCTGTTGTATAACCCTGGTCATTTGGGGACATAGGCAGAAGGAAGGAAAATTTTTGTCTTCCTGAAGAAGCAAATAGAAAAAAAAAAAAGAACTTTACCTCTTAGAGGATTATACACTACTTGCTGTGCTTCAAGATCTCCACACCACTCAGGGTATCATATGTAGCCATTGTGGGAGGGAGGGAGGGAGAAGGGATATTTCAAAGACCAGCTTTAAGTGCCAACCATGGGGATCTGTCCCTTATTGGGAGAATGATAAAAATGAGCACAGAAAAGAACTCAACTTCACACAAGCAGGCAGAAGTTTTGGGACTGGGAATCCTAGGTTCTAGGATCATGGATTAAATATACTTAGATTTAGAGCAGAAATTCAGATCCACAAAAGGAAGCCTTTAGAAGTCATCCAGTTCAACCCCATCCTTTTACTAAAACTGAAGCTCTGAAATGTTAACTTGTCCAAGATGATGCAAGAAATGTACCAGAAGTGAATTTGCATCCAGATCCATTGACTTTTTGTTCTTGGGAAGGGGGTGGGGAACTTGAAGAGAGAGATCAAGAGCTGTGCTCCCACCTTGCCCCCACTAGAATAAGGCAGAAAGTTTCCATGAGAAGCAGAGAGGAAAAGGAAGGAAATTGGAAAGAGGGCTTAGTACAAGCCCCCTCACCCACACATAGACCAGCCCCCACTATTATTATCCTTCAGAAAAGGAACCTTCAAAGCAAATGATGCTTTCCTCATCTCCTTAGCTATAACTATAGATAATAGAGATAGATATCTCTGTTCTGTGACTGATTAACTTGGCCTTGGTCAGGTTCCTTAAAATCTATCTGGCCCTCATTTGCCCTCTATAAAATGAGAATAATAACCCCTGTTCCTCCCTCAAATTATGAGGATTAAAAGAAAGTGAGATAATAACAGAGGAAACTTTTTGGAAATAAAAATGCTCTATTTCTTGAGGTGGTGCCCCATACTGTTCTGAGCAATACAATTTGAGCTGCTTCATCATATATTTACTATAAAAGAAACTTAAACATCAACTCAAATAAGTTCAGCCAAATCTTTCTCCCCACCCCATTCAAACTCTTCTCCTTAAGCAAGTATATAGAATAACTAACATTTATATAGAGCTTATCTCATTTGATTATCAGAATAACCCTGAAAGAAAAGTGCTATTATCACCCCCTTTCATAGATGAATAAACTGAGGCAGAAGAGGCCTAGAATGTGCTCAGGGTCACACAAATAGTGTATGAAGAAGAATTTGAATTTTGTTCTTCCGGATGTCTAGCTCTGTGCTCTATTTCAGTATCTATCTGTTTCCTTATCATCTTAATGAACTAATCCATACAAAAGTGTCAATAACTTAATGAGTTATCTCTCCTGAATGGATTTTGCATTTTAAGTATCAAGAAAATTTCCATTTTAAACAAACATTCACCAAGGGGTTAAAGTTTAACCCATCTCAAGAATTATAGTACCTGGATTAGGGAGATATTTTGTACAAAGAGACTTCCTTGGTTCCCTGTAAATTAATCAACTCAAATTTTAATAAGATCTCAGCTTCCATCAACAGAGAATATTTTGAGTCTGTACACATAATTAATTTATGTTATTCATAAATGGTATACATGTATTACTATTGTATATTGTATATATTGTTCTATACACTAACACTTATGCAAAAATAAAAAATATGCAGGGATAAGATAAAGAACAATTAGGAATCTTTTGGAATAATATAAATAATAAGACAGTATTTATATAATGTTTTAAAGTTTATCAAGGTGTAATTACACATATTATTTTATCCTCACTACAAACCTGGAAGATAGGTACATTTAACAGATGACAGATGAGAAAACTAAGGAAAATGGAAGTCAAATGACTTATCTAGCATCATACTGATAATGTCTAGAGCAAGCATTGAACTCAGATCTTTCTAACTCAAGTCCAGCACTCTATGCACTGTGCCATCTAGTCATAATTAGTCAAGGAAAGGAATGATAACAGCCTGAATTACAGAGGTGACCAAATGAAAGAGAAAAAGGTAAGTTCAAGATATAGAATCCACAAATTTTGGCAACTGATTGAATAGGTGTTTGGGGAGTAACAGGAAAGGAGGAGTTGAAAATGACTCTGAGATCCTGAGAGTTTAGGTGACTGAATGGATGATACAATCCTTTATTATAATTTTTGAATATGGATGATTTGGTGGGAGTCAAGGTAATATAATGATATTTAAAATCCAAGTCACAATCCATCCTTGCCTGCTCATCCTATGAGACTCTCTCTGTGCCACATAAAATGAAAAGAGGGAGAAGACAGGTTTCTTACTCAGTGGTCACTGGCTCTAAGTGAAGAGGGCCAGGAGGGCCTCTGTAACAGCCACAAGGTGACTTGGGAGGAAGGAATAGGGAGGGAGCTGGAGACTGAATTTTCCCAGTGCTACATGGACAGCTCTTGGGTAGGAATTTAGTTAGGTCATAACTGCCCTAAGGAGATTGAGATGAAATTGAGAGATTGTCCAGCAGAGAAAGGGGACTGAATAGGAAAACTGAAAGGGAGGTGAAGGAAAAGATGTACCACTAGTTAGACATACTTGTATTGGAGAATAGTCCCACATTTGGCTATCATAGTTAGAGTAGGAGACATTCTGTCTTCCAGTCTTCTGATTTCAGTCCTATAATCCCAAAGTGGGACTCCCTGACCCCACTTTGGAAACAATTGCTGTATTTTATAGACTAATAAATGTGATTAACTATATACCAGTTTTAGCACTGGTTTACTTCCCTGTTGTCCCCTTTCGTCTATCATTTAGATCTATGTGACATCTTTGTCAAGCAAAATGCTCTCCAGCCTACAAGCATTTGCAAAGAAGACATTTTGTAGAGGGTAAAAGCAAACAATAGGAAAGAGTCAGTGAAGAAGATAAGGTGCTGCTGGAAGAAGAAAGACAGCTGCTTTCTAATGATGTATTTTGGTAACCAGGAAGTGCTATTGTTTCTGTGCATATTAAACTACTAATCCACATCCTATCCTTGCTGCACAGACTACCTCACATCTGTATGCCTTACCTACAATCTGTAAAGCTAATTTGTTAAACAGCTTTCTTCTCCTATGGGAATGGGGTCATTGGTCACAGAAGATTGATTAAGCTCTTGGTGAATCAACATTAATGAAAATCAACACTGCCTAATGAGTGTTTTTATGGCATCCTCATAAAAAAAGCATTCAAAAGGAGAAACAAATAAACAGAAACAGACAGAAAGTCCAGAAGGTTTCTCCAAATTTTCCTATAACTCTGGACTTAACCTAAAGGCAATGATATAAAATATTCAGGATATGGCCATTTCTTTCTCCACCCCTCACCCTCCACCTTCCCCACCCTTCATTGGCAACTGCCCTAAAAATCATTTCTACAAAGAATTGGCCCTCTCCACATTTCCCCTGGTACTTCATCATCCACCATGTTCCACCTATGCCTCCTCCTTTTTTCTGTTCTGAAACTCAGTTGATTCAAGTTAAGCACTTTCTCCAGCAAATACTCAGAGTCAAAAACATATAAAACTATGAAACCAAGCAAAGGGGAAATAGACAGGGGTGATTCCATTTTTTTTCTAAATATACCCTTAAAATACTGGGAATGAGGGTTATTTTGAATTTTTCTCTGTAAAATAAAAAACATAATGGGCACAAGTTAAAAATGATTTGGGATTGCTAAGTGTGAAGGAGAGACTGAAAAAATGTAATTTGAGAAATATAGCTGTACTCCATATCCATCCAGGATGTAACAAGATATAGAATTGAGGTAAAAAATAATTTTAGAAGATGAAAAAATATCTGAAGGAAAATAAACATAAATATACCTTGAACTTTCTCTTCTCTGAGATTTTTTACTAAAGAATGAAATTTTTAAAGGTTTCATGAATAGAATATTGTAATAATGTGTATTGTGTATAATATACATGATATATATAATCTCTATAAAGAAAGAAAGTATGATTTTCATTTCTGCTAAATTATATTTTTCCTCACAGTATTCTCCAAACATATAAAACCATGGCTTAATAATATATATGAATTTTAAGTATCCAAATTTAGTTTAAACCTAAGAAAGAAGTTACTTAAAGAATTCTACAGAGATTATAAAGTTAGTATTAGAGATTCTGAATTTTTTTAGAGAACTTTAGGAATACCACTGGATTACTGTCCTCTTGGATGTGTGTGTGTTTGATATTGTGAATCTTGACCATTATGAGAAGTCCTCAAACTTTTTTCCTGAGGAGCTAATACGTTTTTCATCTCAAGTTTCATCATGGGAAGTTAAGACAGCTCATGGTAGAGGGAATGTGAAGGAGGATTTTAGTTATTTATGGTAATATCCTATTAGCAATCCAAGAAAACATGGAAAGGTTATGCTAGTAGGTACCAAAATTTTAATCTTTCATTCCTTATCATCATAGTCAGGTGTTGAGCTATCCAATGAAGGTTACTTTGGAGTAACTATGATATTGGGATTATATCAGTAATTAGTTATAAAAGAGTTTCTTAAATAATCACTCCACAGAAGAAGTATTATACTTAACAAGCATTCTCATTCAAACTGTGTGACTGTGCCCTGATGAATACCCAGTGTGGAACATTGGAGAAGAGGAATGGATTTGGAGGCAGAGGACTGAGTTAAAGTCCTGGTTATTACTTGGAGTGAGTCACTTAAGGTCTCTGACCTCAAATTTCCTCATTTATAAAATAATGTATGAAATGACTTCTGGGGGCTGTTCCAGATTTAAATCTGGAACTTGAAGACAGATTCAACTTTATGTAGCATTTTAAGGTTCTCAAAATGCTTGTATTATCTCATCTGTTAATTACAACAACCCTGTGAGGCAAATACTACCAGTATAATTATCCTCTGAGTTTACCTGTGGAGAAACAAAGGCTGGAAAGATAAAATGATTTCTTGGAGTCATGCAACTAATGATTGATTCAAACTCACATCTTCCTGAGTCAAGGTTCAGTACTCTGTCCATTATGACACACTGCATCCTCCTGGAATTTATTCAGAGACAAACAGACAGAGGCAGACAAAGAAATAGAAGAGAAAGAGAGAGAGAAAAACAGAGAGAGAGAGGGTGAGGAAGAGAGAGAGAGAGTGGAGAGAGACAGAGAGACTGAGAGAGAAGAGAGAAAAAATAAAGAATGTTGTGACAAGAATGAAGATGGAATGGAAGGTAAAGTAACTTCTGATATAGCTATATTTCAGGAGAATGCCTATAAGTTCAAGTCAAAGAAGTTGAGGGATTAAGAGTACTGGATAGAAATAGGTACAATTTTGGATACTAGAGCTGTAATTTATAGGATTAGGCATATCCTTAAAATAAATATAATATGCTCCTCATTTGACAAGGTTGTGCTAATCAATACTTAACATCCGTGATCAGTCTTAACAGACAACCTTCGTCTCACTTGCCTGTTGGCACCCTAAAATAGCAGTGTGGAGCTATCAAAGGTCCTGAATTTGTTTAGGCAACAGAATTATTGTTCATCAGCTCCAGATTTAATGAGTCTTAATGGAATTTGTAATCAGTCATCCTCATTGGTTGCTTAGGGTCAATTCAATAGAATCACATTTCTATTTTCCTTGGTGCAGAACTCCAAAAACATCTCTCTACTAGGGTTTTTAATTCTTCCCTTGTTATCTTGTAGAAAGATACTTCCTTAGGTACTTCCTTGGGACAATTCTCCATTTAAAGGCTTAATTCAGCCTTTTCTAGAGTCAACTTCCTTTAGTGATAGTAGCTCTTCAAATTCCTCCATGTGCCCAAGGATAGACCAAGACTAGCAGGTCCTTTTCCTAGGAATTGTCCCTTCTTCTAAGAAGACACAAATATAACACAACTCCATGAACAGAAATTCAAGTAGATAACACCATGACTCACGTAAATTGGCAAAAGAGAGTAGCATCAGATTCCTTCCCAATGTTAAACTCATGGATGTTCCTGATTTTCTTAAATCACTACTATATCACTGTGATATCACTGTGAAAAGCACTACTATAAAATACTCCATGATTAGTATAATGATAATAAGCCCCACGAAATAAGAGGCAAGAAGCTAGAAAAGCTACAGAGTTTTTCTGCTTTTGGGTTTTATTGATTTCCTGATGTCATAAAGTATCAACTTATGAATCACCTGTTTGTTCCATTTCTGTGACTATAGCCAATTCTGCCTTCTAAGTCTACTGCTGGCATAGATGAAGGGAATCAGTAGAAGCATTGAAAAATGACAGACAGCACTCGATTGAACACAAGAACTATCTACAGACTGGAATTCTGAACAAGAAAATTACACTTTCCAGCAGTGATCATGCCCATGATACTAACTCCTGGATACCAGTTTTTGAATCTTTGTCTTGGTTCCTTCTGATTCCATTTTCTTCATTCTTATTTTAATAAGCATTTAAGTATGATATGATCAGCAAAAGAAAAACTATTGAAAATCATTAAAAATAAATCAATAAAAGGATCAATAAAATCAATAAAAGTTTGACTCCTGTCAGTCTGCATCAATTTACTTACTCAAAAGATTATGAAACCAAGTAACCTCTTATGAGACAACTTCAAATAGAGATTGAAAAAGACTTTCCCAAGAAGCTATATTCCTAAACCTCAAAGATTCATTCTTAGTTGCAGCTCCTAATGGAACCCACAGACTTTTGGATGTAGTTGAAGGATTCCCAGTGAGAAATAAACTAGTTCTGACAAAAGTTGAAACTTATTTCCAAGCCCCAGGATAGCTTGTTCCAGCCACCAGAAAGATTTTCTCGCCAATGAGGAACTGAGTGTGTTCTTGGCTTAAAGTCAATTATTCCTATAGTTCCAGTCCTGGATCGTCCCCATTGACCAAGCCAAAATTTTCTTAATCATTACTTACTTAAGGAGAGTGCTATAATAAATGACATGACTGATAATTAAAAAGAGTGTTTTGCTGAATGACTTTAATAATTTTGTTTCACAACAGGGGAAAAAGGGAAGTAGAGGAAAGGGCAAATGTCCAAACAAGAAGCAGCAAAAACAGATCTGGAAATTTAAGCAGGAATGGGTTTCAGTCATAAACTAGATATTTCCCAGACCATGAGCCAGTGCATCACTTCGAATAAGATTGCTCTTGGGCTAACTCTTTTTGACTACCCCAATTGAACTGAATATCCACAGTGAATACTGACTTTGGAGTTATGCTATCATAGCCTGAGATGGTAGCTTGCATGTATCCACATCTGATGCAATCTCACTGACTGTTACATAGAAACAAAGTCAAACAAGGAGAGTCTTACTCTCATTAACTCTATGGGAATGAGGAGTAACATGAAGAAATATAATGCCTAATGCCAGGGACTTTAGCTGCTCCCAAAACAATTGCTCCACTGAAGAATACAAGATAGCTGGAAGGAGAGAATAACAGATACATAAAGCAACATGGAATAGTGGAAAGAGCAGTGATTTTGAAGGGAGTAGGCAGTCCTGTATTTAAATCCCACTTCTGATGCTCACTGCCTGTGTGATACTAGGTCAGTCATTTAACTCCCTCAAGCTTCATCATTTACAAAATAAGAAAGATGGACTAAATAAACTCTGTGATCTTTTCCATCTCTACATATTTGAAGCTGGGATAAAATGATTCCTTTGGGGAAAGGGAGTGAATGAGTAGCAGAGTATCAGGATAACAACATGGGAGACATGGGCAAGCAAAACCTGAACTGGATAACAGACATATTTCTCTTTCAACTCTCTCCATTATAGGAGTTGAGAACCAATGCCTTTTTCTGCAAGAAGACTTCAATCTTCTTATTTGTAAAACCCATCATCTATAGAAACTGGTGAAGTTGGGAGCTTATAGAAATATTTCTATATTTCTTTATCTTCTCATAGTAATAGAAATGATCAATGACACAGTCAACAACTTGGCAAAGATGAGAAGAATCAGTATAGGAGAGACTGTGGAAAAACAGGTATGATAGTGTTGTATTAGTAGAACTGTAAGTTAGTCCAACGATTTTAGAAAGCAATCTGAAATTTTGCAAAAGGGATAGCTAAAATGTCCACTACTCTTAAGCAGTGATATGCCTACAAAGAAAGGCTCCACACATGCCAAAATATTTATAAGAGCAATGTGTAATGTATCAAAGGACTGGAAACAGACCACTGCATATTAGAGAAGGCCTAAACAATCTGTGCCACATGAAGGTAATGGAATAGTACATTAAATATTTTTAAATAATAAGATGAATATTGAGAATATCTACATAAACTGATACAGAGGGAAGTAAGCAAAAAACAAAAAACTATATATAGATATACACATATACATATATATACTCATATGTGTACATATAAATTTTTATTTATATATATATATATATAAACTATAACAATGTAAATGGAATAATGATGACAAAATAATTGAAAAGTAATCATGGAAAATTATAATAAATAAAACATTTTTTGTAAAGGTAGGGGAAGATATGGGTATGGGTCAACTGGATATAACATTTCCCTCCTCCCATTGATATTTTTATTAGTTTTTATGAAATATTTGTCTTTCTTTTTAAAAATGATGCTCAAAGGGGGCAGCTAGGTGGCACAGTGGATAGAGCACCAGCCTTGAATTCAGGAGGACCCGAGTTCAAATCTGGTCTCAGACACGTAGCACTTCCTAGCTGTGTGACCCTGGGCAAGTCACTTAACCCCAGCCTCGGGGCGGGGGGGGAGAAATGATGTTCAAAGATATGTAAAGGAGAGGAATACACTAGAAAACATAGGTGTTGCAATAACAAAAGATACAACCAAGGATGAGGGGAAACATCTACAATCCTAGCCTGCAGGGGGTCTAAACTTAGTAGATATTATAAACTCAGGAGTTCTGAGCTACAGTGGGATAAGCCAATTGCATTTTTGCACTGTTTGACATTAATATGATGAATCCCTTGAGAGGTCACTTGTGGAGAGGTGAATTGGCCCAGGTCAGATGGACTAGCTCAATCCCACAAGTAGTCCCAGAAATTCCAGCACCAGTGAGATAGGAAGACTCAATCCTAGAAAGGACAAAAAAGGGAAATATACTGGGGGTGATAATAGCACAAATAGGTATAATAGGTGTCTTCTCTCTTCTCAGGCCCTACTCATTGATAAGAGACCATTTCCTACACATCCCCAGCTTTCCCCACAGAGATGCTAAAAGTGGGGTGAGAAGTGTGATATAACTAACTGATTACCTATGTTTCCTAGCAGATCACTTTTCAGCTCCGATTTCTGGACTTAGTACTGGAAAGGACCAGACCTGTGGCAAATGTTTACAATCTTCTGCCATCAACTGAACCCAAGCTCCCTAGATCACCAGACTTTTGCTCAATGCTTAGGAAGATAAAGCTTTGCCCCTAGATCAAGATTCTAAATATATAGTCAACTTGGAACTTGGTACCAAGCCCAGAGTTGTAATTGTACTCACTGAGTAGACTAGAAAACCTAACACTTAATGAAACTTTGACCATAAGTCCATCTATAAGGGAAGATGATATAGCCCAGAAATTTTCAACTTTTTGGGGTCATGGATTTCTTTGACAGTTTAGTAAAGCCCATGAACCTCCTTCTCAGAATGATGCTTTTAAACTCATAGGAGTATACAAAAATGCAGTATTCAGAAATACTGAAATACAGTTCTCAAAGTGTTACAAAACAAAACAAAAAAAGGTTGAGAAACAAAGAGACTAGCCCTTCAGTTTACTCTTAAGCATGTCAATGTTTGGGGATTTTTTTATGAAAAGGAAAGGCAGCAGCTATGCCTTTGAGAGACCTTTATACAATCACCATCCATGGCTAATGCTGTAGTTGATGCAAGGGTTTCTGGAAAAGTTAAGGCAAAGAAAAATTCTGTATTTCAAATAAAAGCATGAAATAATAAAATTAAAAGTATCTATACATGAAATGTATCCATTTCTCACAGAGGATCTATGTTGCAGCATCCTGAGAAGATGTCTCTCAGAACTATCTAATGAATCACCACTTTTAGGCAAGGATGAACTATATTCTTATTTTAGTTATTTACTGTGGCAAGAAGCCAAACTCCTTTTTTTTCTCTAATTAGTTTTCACTTTGAGAGACAGCATGTCCTAGTTGACTGAATGCTAGACTTGGGGTCAGAAGACTTGGTCCCAAGTCTCGACTTTGACATAAATGGCAAGCCATTTATCTTTTCAGTGTCCCAAACAAGTCTTCATGTTTCCATTTGATCTTTTTTTTTTTTAATTTTGCAAGTAATAAATGAATATACCAAAAAGAGTAAAGCCTATTGGACATGTTTTTTTCTCTCTCAGACATCTACACACATGCCTTTCTGTATATAACATTGCCTTTTTGAATTATGAATTTTCTTATAGTATTTAAGATACTCTTCTCCTCACCCCAATCTGGACTTCAGTGGGCTATACAATATAGTATGCACGTCAAAGCTTGGGAAAATGTGTTTTAGACAATATGAGTTAATTTGAGATACCATTTGGACTTTGTAACCCATCTGTTCCTATTTAGCAATCTGTGAACCCAATTTCAAAGACCTTCTAGAATAAGCAATATATGTATATGTATATATTAAATATAATATACAATTTTATATAGAATTAGAGCTTGGTGTTAGAATACCACTTATGTATAAAATTGAAAAGTGCTACTTTGGGCAGAAATACCTGGAGTTTTTAGGAGCATAATATTCTACCAATGGATAAGGATAGAACATAAGAGAGGGGAAAATGACAAATATATTTTCATTCATTTCACAGAATCTGAAAATTGCAAAGAACAATGAAGGTGTATCAAATCCATCTCAAACCCAATCAAGATACATCTCTGCATCATTCTCAATCATTCAGTCTTGAATCACTGAACCTCATTTAAGGGAGGTGAAATCCACTCTCTCTCAAAGTAGCCCACCCATTTGGGAATAGCTTTTAATTCATAAAAGATTGCTTAACATCATGCTTAATTCTATCTTACTTCATATCATTGCTCCTTGTTTAGCCCATGGTGCCAACGAGAACAAATCTAATCCTTTTACGTGACTTTTCTCCAAATAGTCAAAGATGTGGCTCATATACCCAGGTTACATACCAACACCTTTCATTGATTTTTGTATCATTTACACTCCAGAATATGTTCATTTAACATAGTTCACTAAAACCTTTTTTTGGACAAACTATTACTTAACTTTTCCCCTCCTATTTCATACTTGTGAAGTGAATTTTTAAATCCAAGTGAAAGGCTTTGTATTCTTCACTCCATCATTATCAGTATCTCTGATACTGATTATAATCCATCTATTTCTTTTGATCCTGTACAACTATTGTTCATGTCTTTTTGTTCTGTCCCTTTTTAAAAAGGAATTTACCCCATGCACTGTGGACCAGACTCTAGATTTCTGAAGTGTGTTAAGAATAACACTCTTAACTAAGCAGTCAATGAATTTTAAAGTACTAAGTTGCTTACTAGCTATGTTATCCCAAATAAAGAATTTTTAGATTATCTAAAGATATTAACTTAATTTTCAGGGCTTTCAATGTAAAATTTTTTGTCTAGTGACTTGAGGAGTTTAATGATAACAATATTGATGTTCTTATTATAAATCAATCCATTCCAGTTAAGTAAGTCATGCCAATAAGTTCTTTTTGGAGAAGAATTTATCTCTATTAAATTTTAATGCATTATATTTTGTATAGCACTTTAATTTGATGAAGGGATTTTTGGGGGGAGGTGCTTCTGCATTCCAACATGTTGTCTAAGCCTATAAGATGTGAGGTATATGAAAAATTGAGATGCATATCAATGATACCATCATCCAAATCATGGGCTAAAATTTTATATATTCCCAAATCAAGGACAAATCCCTGTAGAATTCAACCACAGACCTTCTTTCCAATCAATATTAAAACATTTATGATCAGTATTTGGTTTCAAGTTATCAACCAACTCTGAATTTACTGTAATCTATGCCACACTGTTCCATTTTGTCCATTACAATAGTATAAGAAGCTTGTCAAATGTTTGTTTGACATCTCAGTAGGCTATATTTGCTCAGTCCCCCGATCTTCCTGTCTAATAATTCTATTAAAAAAAGAAAGGAAATGAAATTAATATATTATAACTATATTATGGATCCAACTCAGGGTTCCCTAAGTTTCATAAATACAATCACCACTTATCTGACTTTCTCAATGTCCCTTCACTGATCTGGAAGTCCCCAATAACTTTCATTGGACAGACATAACTGAATGACCAATTTAGGAGCTCAAAAGAGACCTCTTTCTTTACTTGTCCCATTCATGATGAAAATATATTTCTCTCATGTAATTATAAAGCTATATTGAGTACAATTCACCAATTACCATTCTTACACATTGTCATTCCTTAAACTATCTACCTTTGAAACTATTTAAGCTCTCCATACGTCCCTTTACTCATGTATAAACTGAGGATGACATGTGTATTTTATGCCTGACAGCATTGTTAGGCTTAAGTGAGATAATGCATTTGAAAACTTTCTGTGCTTTCTACATATGGTTTCACCCTGAACATTGATTTCCAACCAGTATTTGTATTTTTAGTTCTATTCCATTTAAATGTGCTTTGTGAGTGTCCTATGCAGCTCCTATAAAAGTATATGGCTTTACTTCTGATATATTACCAAAGTGTCCCTGTACTATCCTCAAAATAGTACTGATGAAGGCCCCCTCTATCTCCCATGTTATTTTAGTTCTGCTTTTGACTTACCAGACTTCATAACCATACTTCAACTACCTTCTCATTCTGGAATTTGCCTCATTGACTATGGCCTTATCACCTTGAAACATCTCTGTCCTCTTACTGTAGTGAACACCTCCCAAGACTTCCATTTTGTGGAAGTGCCCACACCAAATATCCTCCATTCATTTCCCAGTTGTGCTTCTGAGTTTCCAGACTTCAACACCATGTCCCTATATGGATACTTTTCCATTCCCTACCTCTTCTCAGCTCTCTCTTATGTGTTGTTTTTGTTTATTAGAATGCAAACTTCTTGAGAGCAAGGATGTATTTTTTTTTTTTTGGTTTGAATTTGTATCCCCATTCTTTAGCATAGCACTTGGTGCACAGTAAACACTTGAAAAAGGCTTGTTGACTAAGCAACATCAATTGAAGATTTCAATTGTTTTGACAGGCTTCTGGAGAGTTTGTATTTTGTTCCCTGGCTGAATGCATGCACAGCCCAGGGAGGCCTGGCACAGGGAATTTCAGGAGACTCAGCCAAAATGCAACAGCAGTAGCTATTTTGTGTTAGTTCAGAAGGCCAGTGGAGCAGCAGACCAGCTGTAAGACCTCCAAAAAAACTACCAAAAGCAAATTGTGAGTCCTCACACCCAACATAACTGTGGGACTTGGCCAGGCCCACTCACTTCAGTGGGGAAGCCTGCATATAATGAGAAGTCCTGCAGAGGAAGCTCAGGACAATCTCCCCTGGGAGCAAATCTCAATTTTTTAAAATTAAGCAAAAAAAAGCAAAAGGGAGTTTTGACCATAAAGAGCTGCTATGAAAACAGGCAAGATGAGAACTCAAATCCAGAAGAGAACTGCAAAGGCAAAATGCCTTCAGGTGAAGCCTCAGTGCAGGATACAAACTGGTCTTCAGCTCACAAAGATCTCTTGGAAAAGTTTAAAAAGAATCTTATAAGAGAGATAGAAGAAAAATGGAGAAAATAAATGCAGGACAGTAGTGAAAGTTTGGGGGGATGGAGGGGAAGCCAACTACTTGAATGAAGAAAATGATAAATTTTGCAAAACAGAAATTTGTACCTTATAAGCTGGGTTCAGGGAAGATACTTGAGTTTTAAATGTGGTGGACATCACCATACGTAATCCACTGAAGCCCTTCGTGCAAGACCACAGTGGCCTTCCTACACTGCCTAGACTAAATCACTCTTCTTATATCTGCCAGGCTAATTGAGTGAATTCTAACCATGCAAACCCTCTTATCAGGCCTCTATGTTTTTAGATACAATTGATAGGATAATGGGATCATAAATTTAGAGGTAGAAGGGATCTCAAAATCTCTTGAGACTAACTGACTTTAGAGTTAGGAAATTTGAGCCCCAGAGAGATCTGGTTACATCCCAGAATGACATAGGTACTAGAAATCAGAAGCCGGTCTCCCTTACTTTAAGCATAGTACTTCAGCTATTACAGTAGGTTATCCCTCTTTACTTCCTCAAATTCCTCTAATTTCACATTCCCCACTTCACTACCAATATTATACTCCAAAGCACTAGAACTGATTAGATTAAATTAGAATTTATGTCAGTCTATGCTACCCTGGTTCTGGCAAATATGTCCTCCAATATTACTAGTGATAACTTCATTTATATATCTGGGGTTTATCATTATATTTCTGGTGGCTCACCTTTCCATCAGATCTTCTAATTCATCTCTCCTAACTCTATTCAGTACCTTTGCCACCAGTTCAGGGACTTTATCCAAATCATGAATGCAGAACAGTTTGATATAATCATTCTCTGGGAGAATAATATCATTGCCTAATGCCTACTTGCCCAGTCTCAGGGTTATACTGCTTTCCAAAAAGCTTCCTTCCATTTTCCCAATTTCAAAACCACCAGCACTGATACTAAAATCAGCATCAATTTCAGCATCAGCATCATAACCTTCAATATCATCTCACATGTTATAGTGTATTAAGGGTTGCAAAGTTTATGTATATTATCTCATTTGATCAAGGTCACCATAGTTAAAGCAAGATCATAACTATCTCAAGGTCTCTTGCAAAATGATAACCGATTATATAGATTCTCATTACCTTTACATGTCCATTGATATCCCTCCTTTTTGTTGTTACAACCTTATTCTATCTTCTAAACTTCAAGTCAACTATTCAATTTGATGAACATGCCCATAAGTACCTTACTTTGCCCATAAAGAACACCATTTAATTAAGTTCATTTCCATACAATTTACCTAAGATATATGTCACATTCATGTTTTGCTACCAAAAACTGTTGGTCTGAAATTTAAAGACCAAAGTCAACTGGTCTTTAATGCAAGAAATTCAAATACCAGGGGGCAGTTAGATAGTACAATGGATAATGCACCAGCCCAAGAGCCAGGAAGACCTGAGCTTAAATCCAACCTCAGATATTTAATAGCTGTGTGACTCTGGGCAAATCACTTAATTCTAATTTTCTCCAAAAAGAAAAGAAATGCAAATGAATCTTCTCACAATCCTTGAGAAATAGGTGATAATCATTCATGGATTTAAATATCAGTGGAATCCCAGCTACAGAAAACTATAGCTATAGAAGGATCCATTAGTACAATCTATAGCATCTGAAATCCTTTAGTTGCTTCCCTTAACCATTGGTAGGCTTCTGTAACCTCTGGTATAGTCATGCTTTATTGAATATAAAAGCACTCAAAAGGTGTTTTAAGGAGGCATTTGTCATTCACCTTCTAACACAAATTCATCATCACTTAACCCTTCCATGATGATGTTCATGTTCATAGCAAGATTAGCCTGGTACAGAGCTTTCCTAAAGACCCACGCAACAGTAGAGTAAAAGAATGTAGCTTTGTAAGGAAAATCCTCTAGGAACATCAGAAACATAGAGCCATGATTTTTTTTTTGCCATGAAAAAGGCTTCACTTACCATTACTATTACTTACCATTATTCATCTTTCCAATACACACAGCTCTTCAAAAAATATATTATTACAGAGATAGTCTCTTTACTTTTATATACTGAATACAGAGAGGGGAAAGGAGGAAGGGAAGGGAAAAAAGAAGGAGGAAAGAGGAAGAGAGAGGAAGGAAGGGGGGAGAGAGAGGGAGGGAGGGAGGGAGGGAAGGAAAGATTATTCAAAATAAAGCCAATAAAACCAAGAGCTGGGAATAACATTTGTCTGGGAAGAACATTTGCCTAGGAAGAGGGCAGGCATTCTGTTTTCTTTCCATTTTTCCTAAGATGGCCGTCTGTGCACCATGCTTTGAAAAGGCATATTCTTCAAAGGAAGAAGAGATGTACCAACATTTTCAGTTTGTCTTATAGTTCAATGAATGGCCAGTAGCTCAGGCTCCCCAGCTCCCCTGCACCCCCTGCTTTTGCAGGTGTGACACTTCTAGAGAGCGATTGGGAATTGTGTAACAATAGTGTTGGAACCATTCAAGGGCTTTGACTCCACAATCCTACCTATGAGCCAAGACCCCTAAAGGAACCAAGGAGAAAGACGATGTTCCACCATATACCAATACATTTATGGCAGCATGAGACAGACAGAGATACATAGTCAGAGACAGAGATAGACATAGAAACACACAGAGATAGAGAGAGAGACAGAAAGACAGAGAGAGAGAGGCAGAAAGAATAGTGTCCTCATTCAGAATATTGGCAGCAACTTCTGCCTTTCTGCCCCTTGCTTCAACTACCTTAGCTTTCTAATGGTGAAAATAGGCAGAGAATTCCTTCTCAAAGATATTGTAGTAAGAGACAGAGCAAGGTGATAAGTTTTGTGCTTTTCTGGTTGAAGTACCTATAAATCTAGCTAGACCTTTGGTAGTTTTGTTTACCTTGGCTTTGCTGCCATCTCAGAGTAAACACACTGGTTATCTGCACTAAGGGAGAGTTCAAAGAAACATCTTTCTCAAGAAACTGTTTACCTACTATGTGGACCTTCCTTTTTAGTGTTGTAATAATTTGTCTCTTGCTCTCAGGCAGAGACCTGGACTTTGGTTGAAGAGAAACATGTCTTTTTTACTATATCCTTAGGGGAAGAAGACTTCTGTGCATGTAATTGAGGGAGAACAGTTCTGCTTTTCTTTAGGGTACTAAAAGAATATAGAAATTGTTCTGAACTGGTCAAGGTTAATGTAACAAGGAACTATAATTTCAACAATATGTCAAAGAAAAGAGAGCAGTAGGACTAGAGTCAGGAAGATCTAATTACAAATTTTACCTCAGACACTTAATATATGTGTGACCCTAAACAAGTCACTTAATATCTGTGTCCTAGGTTCCTTGAATATAAAATGAGCAGGGTAAACTCAGTATCTTCAAGTGACTTCCAGATCTAATCTGTAATCTTATGAAATAATATGGAAGCTCTACTTATACAGATCTCAACCTATTTTTAACTCAAGCCATTGTTCACTTACTCTTATGGAGTTGAATGCAGTTATGTGAGCTGTCTATAGTCTTGTCTGACAATAACATAAGAAGGTTGGATTAGGAAATCTCTATGAAGTCTCTGTCCACTCTAATATCCTATGATTCCAATGTAAACATCAGGGACTGAAGGCCTGAGAACTGCTGTGTGATACTGGACAATTCACTTACTTCCCCTGTAAAATGAATGTCCCTGGGGGGGAAAGAGCCAAGATGGCAGAGAACAAACATGATTTTCTGTGACTTCCTCTAACCTCTTTCAAACCAACAGTGGATTAAGCCTCTAAACTGGTTTTGGAGTCAAATACTTGACTCCACAAATATTTGGAGTACAACACATTCCAAGAAGAAGATACCTTGAAAGAACTTTAGAACAGGTCTGTTTCAAATGGGCAGCCCAGCCCAGACCGCAGTACAGGGAGATCAAGGAAAAAAAAACTAGGGCAGGGAGTAAGAGCATTACAGCTTCCATGTACCTGGGAATCTTCTGTGAGCCTCTTAGGATACTCTGTCCTGGTTGCAAATAGGTGGTTTGGCAGATTTTCTACAAAACGCAAATTGTAAACCACTGAGCCCCAGAAAAATATAGCACCTAGATGCTTCCCAGCATCTGAAGTCAATCAGCAGAACTACAGAAGAGCAAACTGTTGCTTCTTTCCATTAAAAGCAGACGTCAGCCCTTAAAAAAATTGATGAAAAAAAAAAGAATTCTCACCATAAACAGATTTTATAGAGAGAGAAGAAAAGACCTCAAATCCTTAGAAGAAGCCCCAAAGGGAGATATGAGCTGATCTCCATTTCACTAGGCTTTCTTGGAGGCTTGCATTAAGGATCTTAAAAGAGAGTTAGAAGAAAAATGGGGAAAGGAAATAAGATCATTGACAAGAAGGAATGGGGGAAAAAGCATATAATGCCCTACAAAATAGATATGAAAAAAATACCAATTCATTGAAAAACAAAATTTGTGAAATGGAAAAAAAATCAATGAACAAAACAAATTGACCCTGTATTAGAACATAAAGACCTCAAAATCAAATGCAGAAAGGCAGAAATAGTAAATGCATTCTTTTCAGATCATGATGGAATAAAAACTACATTCAATAAAAAGCCAG
The DNA here is from genome assembly GCF_048593235.1 of Sminthopsis crassicaudata. NCBI lineage: Eukaryota > Metazoa > Chordata > Mammalia > Dasyuromorphia > Dasyuridae > Sminthopsis > Sminthopsis crassicaudata. The sequence goes on from NC_133619.1 coordinate 494,438,841, forward strand.
GAGAAAATAGACCCAAAAGTAATTGGACACTAAATAATCTCATCCTAAAAAATGAATGGGTAAAACAGCAAATCATAGACACAATAATTTTATCCAAGAGAATGACAATAATGAGACAACCAAAATTTGTGGGATGCAGCCAAAGCAGTTATAAAAGGAAATTTTATATCTCAATATAGGGGAAATAGAGAAAGAGAAAATTGATGAATTGGGCTTGCAACTAAAAAAGCTAGAAAAAGAACAAATTAAAAACCCTCAATCAAACACCAAACTTAAAATTCAAAAAAATAAAAGGAGAGATTAATAAAATTGAAAGTAAAAAATATATTTAATTAATAAATAAAACTAAAAGTTGGTTTTATGAAGAAAAAAAACAAAATAGATAAACTTTTAGTTAATTTAATTAGAAAAAGGAAAGAAGAAAATCAAATATTTAGTTTAAAAATGAAAAGGGATAAATTTCCACCAATGAAGAGAAAATTAGTGCAATAATTAGGAGTTATTTTGCCCAACTATATGTCAATAAATTTCATAATCTGAATGAAATGAATGAATTCCTACAAAAATATAGATTGCCCAGGTTAACAGAAAAGGACATAAATTATTTAAATAGTCCCGTTTTAGAAAAAGAAATAGAACAAGCTATTGATCAACTCCCTAAGAAAAAATCTCCAGGGCTAGATGGATTTACATGTGAATTCTACCAAACATTTAAAGAACAATGAATTCCAATACTATATAAACTATTTGAAAAAATAAGGAAAAAGGGAATCCTACCAAATTCCTTTTATGGCACAGATATGGTGTTGATAGGTAGGGTGAAAACAGAAAGAAAATTATAGACCAATTTCCCTAATGAATAATGATGCAAAAATCTTAAATGAAATATTACCAAAGAGATTCCAGAAAGTCTTCCACAGAAAGTGTACTAATATAATATTCTATGACCAAGTAGGATTTATACCAGGAATGCAGGGCTGGTTCAAGATTAGAAAAAATGGACTATATATATATGCATATATATAATTATATTAATATCCTAACTAACAAAAATCATGTGATTATCTCAATAGATACAGAAAAAGCATGTGATAAAATCCAACACCTATTCCCATTAAAACCCTAGAAAGTATAGAAATGAATGGACTTTTCCTTAGAATGATCAGTAGTATCTACTTTTTATATCAGCAAGCATCAGATGTAATAGGGACAAACTAGAACCATTTCCAGTAAGAACAGAAGTGTAACCAAGCTGGTCACTATCCATTACTATTTAATATTGCATTAAAAATGTTAGCTTTGATGGACTTATATCCCAAAGAAATCTTAAAGAAGAAAAAGGGACCTGTATGTGCTAGAATATTTGTGGCAGCCCTTTTTGTAGTGGCCAGAAACTGGAAACTGAGCAGCTGCCCTTCAATTAGAGATTGGCTGAATAAATTGTGGTATATCTATATTATGGAATATTATTGTTCTGTAAGAAATGACCAGCAGGATGATTTCAGAAAGGCCTGAAGAGACTTACATGAACTGATGCTGAGTGAAATGAGCAGGACCAGGAGATCATTATATACTTCAACAACAATACTATATGATGATCAGTTCTGATGGATGTGACCATCTTCAACAATGAGATGAACCAAATCAGTTTCAACAGAGCAATAATGAACTGAACCAGCTACAACAGCGAAAGAACTCTAGGAGACGACTATGAACCACTGAATTCCCAATCCCTCTATTTTTGTCCACCTGCATTTTTTATTTCCTTCACGCTAATTGTACACTATTTCAAAGTCCGATTCTTTATACATATATTGTATTTAACTTATACTTTAGCATATTTAACATGTATTGGTCAACCTGCCATCTGAGGGGCGGGGGGAAGAAGGGGAAAAATTAGAACAAAAGATTTGACAATTGTCAATGTTGTAAAATTACCCATGCATATATGTGGTAAATAAAAACTATTAAAAATTAAAAAAAAAGAAATGTTAGCTTTGACAATAAGAGAAGAAAAAGAGATTAAAGGAATTCGAGTAGGTCATGAGGAAACGAAATTATTACGCTTTGCAGATGATATTATGGTATACTTAGAGAATCCTAGAGAATCAACTAAAAAACTACTAGAAACAATTCACAACTTGAGCAAAGTTGGAGGATACAAAATAAGTCTACATAAATCATTAGCATTTTAATATATTACCCACAAAGTCCAGCTGCAAGAGATACAAAAAGAAATGCCATTCAAAATAACTGTCAATAATATAAAATATTTGGGATCTATTTGCCAAGGGAAAGTCAGGAACTATATGAACATAACTACAAAACACTTTCCACACAAATAAAGTCAAATCTAATCAATTGGAAAATATCAAGTACTCATGGGTAGCTGAGCAAATATTATAAAAATGACAATACTACTAAATTAACCTACTTATTTAGTGTCATACCAATTAAACTCCCAAGAAATTATTTTACAGATCTAGAAAAAATAATAACAAAATTCATCTGGAAGAACAAAAGGTCAAGAATTTCAAGAGAATTAATGAAAAAATGCTAACGAAGACGGCCTAGCTGTGCCAGACCTAAAACTATTTTATAAAGCAGCAGTTACCAAAACCATGTAGTACTGACTAAGAAATAGAGTAGTCAATTAGTGGAATAGGTTAGGATCACAGGACTAAATAGTCAATAACTATAGCAATCTAGTGTTTGACAAACCCAAAGGCACCAGTTTTGGGGATAAGAACTCATTATTTGACAAAAAACTGCTGGGAAAATTGTTAACTAGTATGGAAGAAACTAGGGTTTGACTCATACATAACACCACATACCAAGATGAGATCTAAATGGGGTCATGATTTAGTCATAAAGAATGATATTATAAGCAAATTTGAAGAACATAGAATAGTTTACCTCTCAGATCTGTGGAGAAGGAAGGAATTTGTGTCCAAAGAACTGGAACTCATAATTGAACACCAGATAGATAATTTTGATTATATTAAGTTAAAAAGTTTTTGTACAAACAAAACTAATGCAGA